>NW_026000016.1:1664582-1686590 GCF_001458135.2 Marmota marmota marmota
TATATATATATAAATAAAAATGGATAAGAATGTGGCAGCTCAGTGGTTAAGTGCGCCTGGTTTCAATAACTGGTACAAAAAAGAGAGAGAAAGAGAAGAAATTCAATGAACACATGAAAAAATTCAGCATCATTAGCAATTAGGGAAATGCAAATCAAATCTACTCTGATATTTTATTCCTTCCAGTTAGAATGGGAGTCATTAAGAATACAAAAAATAATTACTAAATGTTGGAGAAGAGGTGGAGAAAACGAAACACTTTCACACTGTTGATGGAACTGTAAATTAGTACAACCACTGTGGAAATTAGTATGGAAGTTTCTCAAGATTACAAACGAAATCACTGTAAGATTCAGCTATACCATTCCTCAGTATTTATTCTAAGGAATTAATGTCATCATACTGTAGTGACACATGCACATTCATGTTTACAGTAGCACAATTCACAATAGCCAGATTATGGAACCAGCTTAGGTGTCCATCAATGGATGAATGGATAAGAAAATGTGGTGTATATACATAATGAAATTTTATTTAGCCATAAAGAAGAATGTGAGCTGGGTTTGGGTTTATAGCTCAGTGGTAAAGCACTTGTCTAGCACATGTGAAGCAGTGGGTTTGATCCTCAGCACCACCTAAAAATAAATAAATTAAATAAAGGTATGTGTCCATCTACAACTAAAAATATTAAAAATCATAAAGAAGAATGATATTATGTCACTTGCAGAAAAATGGATGAAGCTTGATAACATTATGTTAAATGAAATAGTCCTAATTCAGAAAGTTGAGGGTCATGTTTTCTCTCTTTTCTATGTGGAAACTAGAGAGGAAAAAAGGGAAAAAGTGTGAGGGGGTAGCATCTCACAAATATCAAAGGGAGATCAGTAGAGGAGATGAAAAGGAGCAACAGGAGAAAAAAAAAGGAAATGAGAAATATTAGGGACTGATACTGGCCTAATTATATTGTTATATCATGGCAGAAATGAATATGTAACAATGAACCCCATTATTATGTATAATCATAATGCACCAATAAAAAGTATGGAAAAATATAAATCTGTTGGAAATGAAAAACTTAAAGTATATATTGAGGTAACTGGGAACATTAGGCTACACAGGCAGTACTGAGTAAGTCCCAAAAGTGAACCCATGAGATAATCCACAGGTTTGCTTAAACTCTCTACCTACAGATACTTTTCAAATATTAGTGCATACATTCTGCCTAAAGGCAACATCTGGGTTTCAGTGCCAGGAGCATGGCAATCAAATAATAGCAATCTGAGTTGAACAGAAAGAAATCAGAATTCAGGAGGCCTGAGGAAATTAGAATACGCAGGCTACAGTAGAAGGTGCTATACGTAGTTAAGAGTTTTAGACAACTGCAGAAGGATTCATTTAGGTCTGTTGTAGAAAATGCCATGTATGAAAAATTCCATGAAGCTGGGCAAAAGTGACTGAGTGCACTATGCCAAAGATTTCCTGAAGCTCACATAGTTTTCAGAGCTTACATGAAAGTGGAGAATCCTTGTTGAATATCCAGGGCAATCACTGCCTCCAGAGGGTTTAGTCCCTAGCAGTGGAGTTGAACTATTCCTAAATTCCCTATACCACAACTTAAAAATAAGTCACAGAAGGATTTAACAACTTATAAAAGAAAAAGAGTCCAACATTCTTTTTAACTGAATTGCAACAAACCTAGTGCTCAATGACATAAAATTCAAACTACAAACATTTTGTAAAAAACACTAGATAAGATGTGAAGCAGAAAATTATGACACAATAACTAGGAGAAAATTCAGTTAATTGAAAATGGAGAAAAAACAGAGATGATGGGATTACAGCTATTAAAGACTTTATATAAGCTATTGTAAGTATACTGAAGGATTAAAAAAAATAAATAAATGTAAAGAAAATGGTATCTAAAAAGAACCAGATAAAAGTCTATAGATGAAAAATATAATAATGAAAAATTAATCGAACAGAATGAATCAGATATGCAAACATCCTGAAAGCATTTGAACTGAATTACCGTGGGAAAGAATAACAAAGAAACAGTAAAAAGGAGTCACCACTAAAATTATTTTTAGGAGAAATGAAAAGAAAACAAATCCATAAAAAAATTCAATTTGATACATAAAATTTTTATCAAATTCGTACAAATTTATCTTTGATACATAAAAGACAAATTGAAATCAAAACAGAATAAATAAAAATAAAAGGAGGCAGATTAAGATTTTTAATCCAACAATACAATAAACTATTTCAGTAGTCTTCAGAACAAGGAATACTCTCAGGGATAATAAAGAGGGAGATTATATAATGATTTCACCATGAAGGCATTACAATTCTAAATGTGCACATAATTATGTACAAAAGAATTTCAAATTATACAAAGAAAACATTGATGAAGCTGAAAGAGACAAATCTATTGCAAATTTCAATATACCCTTCTCAATAATCTGAAAACATTAGACAAAGACACACCCAAACACAGATTTGGAATACCTGAACAACACTATCATATAACTTGACCTTTCCGACATTATAAAACAATACAACCATACATAGCATAATAAACATTTTTAAATGCATGGAAAATTCACCAAAGTAGAGTACATTCTGAGCTACAAAATAAATATTAAGCAATTTAAAAGAGCTAAAATCATACAAAGAACATTCTTTGATGACTACAACAGAATTAAACTAAAAATTGATAACAAAATGGCAAAAAAAAAATCCCAAATATTTGTAAATCAACACATCCCTCAATAATATTTATGTCAAATGAAATCACAAAACCATAATTTCACTTAAGGACATAAAAACGAAGTCACATTATCAAGCACTTTGTACAAGAATGTTAATAGAGAACCTTTTCATAAGAGCCCAAACTGAATACAATCTAAACATCCAGTCAAGCAAGAAACAAAAAGTAACATTCATGCAATGTAATTCTTCTTAGCAATATGTAGAACTACTGATACATAAAAACATGAATTTATCTTAGAAATGCCATATTAACTACACAGTTTCATCTTAAGAAATTCTAAAAAAGGAAAATGTAATCTATAATAACAATGTTTACCCTTAGTTGCCTAGAGTAAAAGGAACTTTTGAGAGTAATTAAAATTCTGTCTGTCTGGATTATGGTAGTAATTATATAAGTGTTTTCTATTTGCAAAAACTTACCAAACTATCATACTGTACACTTACAAGGGATACATTTTATTATAGAAAAATTATACCTCAGTAAAACAACTTGTTCTTTAAATGGCAGAAGAATGTAGCAAACATGCACTTCATGGGTATGCTGAATGATTATTAAAATTAACAATTATGCAAAGTAACCACACCTGAAAAACATCTGTTTAAGTTCTTCATATAAACAGCTTGGCAGGGTGACATATACACCTGTGTAGAATGTACCTTCTCTGAGCAAGAATCATAGTCAATGCAGCAAAATATTTACACTTTAAGACAAGAAGTAACTGAAATTGTGGGCAGCATACACAAACTCACTAAGCGAAGTGGCAGTCGTAAGTTTTTAGAAAAACAAATTAAAGGGTTTAAAAAAAAATACAGTTAAATTCAATGTTTAACATGCACATAATGCAGTTCAATTCTACAATCAGTGATCAAGGAAAAGTAAAACTAATTTTGCACTGATGTACTTTTCTCTTCAAGAATAATGAAATTTATAATCTCTCTTAATGGCCCAGAGTAAATTTCCAACATCACTACTTTCTTTATAAATGCCTACTCACAAGCATATTGTTGCTATGAGAGATCTACAGCTTAACATTAAACTTTACCAATTTTTAAATTAACATTCACCAATTACATTACTTGAAAAGGTAATTTCATTAAAATATCGAAGGAAGTCGAGAATATTTAGTGTTACTGTTGGAAAAAGAAGTCAAAATTTGCCAGGCACATTGGTGCATGCCTGCAATTTCAGCAACTGCAGAAGCTGAGGCAGGAGGACCTCAAGTTTGAAGCTAGTTGCAATAATTTAGCAAGACCCTTTATCAAAATATAAAAGACTGGGAGTATAGCTCAGTGGTAAAGAACTCTGGGTTCAACCCTCATTACAAAAAAAAAAAAAAATCAAGATTTATGACACTTTATGCTTTTTAAAACTTTTGACAAGCCCTATATTTCAAATATGTCCCATTTTGACACTCATTTGAAAAGTACTTCAGTATCATAAAAAACATAAACTGTGACCAGAGGTTTTATATTCCTAAGAAAATTATTACCACTGAAAAGAAAAATTTCAAGACGAAAAATTAAAATGAAAAAAATAAAAATAAAAAATTTGAAAATGTTTACATTCTAATTCCTGCATCTATTACAAAATCCATCAAAATTTTTTAGATCAATTTTTTAAATGAAAATATCACCTTTTCGTTATCTCCCTCGGGGCCTAATGAAAGAATAGTACATTTTCCTGAAAGTATTCTAAGTGTAAGAAGAAAATACTAAAAATAAATTAGTAATCATAGTATAAAGTACTATTAATGGATATGTTATGATTGTTAACCTCCAACTGTCTATTAAATAGGACTGAAAAAGTACAAAGACACTCGCAGTATGATTCTATATAGAAACACTAATTGGTATTCAGAAAAGTTCTTTGTAGCATAAGACTCTAGAGCATGTTGCATTCCTGGTCCCTGCCTAATCAGCAGCAACCTCCTTTCATGCAACACCCCAAAACATCCTTAATCAAGCAATACCACCCTAACTGAGAACCACTGCTAGACAGAAGTAACACTGTTGATAAACTAGAAAAAAAAAAAAGATTTGGAATCTGACAGCGACCTCACCCGTTAAAAAGGTAAAGGGGGCAAAAAAAGAAAAAAATGGTGTGCAGAGATGTGTTAAAAAGGTAAAGGGGGCAAAAAAAAGAAAAAAATGGTGTGCAGAGAGGGCATGCTCCTAGTATTTCCTTATCAGTGTGTTAATATAATACTTCTAGAATTGTGACAGGACTTTAGAAATACTCAATGATGTTACTTCTAGAAAACACAAATGTCTCATTCTTTATCATTACTTTTGTAACCGTAGCTTTCAAAATTAGTTAAGTGATTTAAATTTTACATTTTTATCTTACATGCTACAAAAAATGGCTTACTATGGCTTACCATTTAAGGACACACTAATATCTATATGGAGGTTGTATGTACACACATAACTTTCATAGGTCTTATTATGCCTGTACATAGGAGACACACAGTAACTAAAAGAGATGGAAACTCAAAGCTTTGCTGAATGAACCAAACACATTTAGAAATAAATAGATAATATAAACCATCCTTGACTACTGAATAGAGCCTAATTTAGAGGATGTTTTTAAAAGTGTAAAGGCATTAAACAAACTGTATGAAAGTTATAATATAAAAATCAGAACAAAATGAATAATAATTCTTAAGCACATACTGAAATGCCAATCTGATTTATAGCACACATTTCATAAAACAATCTACACATAAAACACATGAAAAACATAAAAACATAAAATACATGAAAAAGGGGTGAATAAATATAAATATATATCAAATTATTTTAAACATAAATATAAAATTATTTTATATACAGTATAAATATCAAATTATTGTCAACTGTAAGTTTATAAAATAAAAATTTCTTATGAGATAAACAATTGAATATGAAATTATAAATAAGTATATACTATATTGTTACTTAAATATTTAAATACAAGTTCATGAAGTCCCAAAGGCTTCATTAGAAAAGGAGGTAAATTAAAACTTCTACTTATTGAACTAAATATGGTGGATTAATGAAAGGGTAGTAACAGTTACCATATACTTATATTCAATATAATGATATTTTGAATTTCCCAGACAATACAACACTAAGGTTCATACATTTCAGCCAAGCAAAATACAATGTCATGTGCATAGGAGAGAGAGAAACCAGCAAAAATTTGAATATAAGATTTGTATGTATTCATTAATGATTTTAACAAATAACAAATAGACACATAAGGATACAGAATAGTAAAGTGGGAAAAAACATAAAACTGAAAGTAAAGAAACCTAATTTTACCTCTGCTTAACAGCAACAAGTCCTATTAAAATCTCAGTGCTTTGGTTTTCTCATATGTAAAATAATCTCTACAATCACTAGGATTCTATAGATCTCATTCTACAAAATAAATAGTGTTTTCAAAAGTAAAATAAAAAGGAAAAATCATTGTCTAGACAAGTAAAGATAGAAATATCAGATTCCATTCCCTACGTGGCTCCTTCTACTACCCCATTCTCTGCTGAATCATCATTTCAATTGTGGGGGCGGGGGCCACACACACAGTACAACATTCTCTTCCAGATATGCAGATGTAATTACATAACTTAAAGAAAATCCTATACATGCATGATTGTGTCAAAATGAACCCCACTATTATTTATAACTATAATGCACTAATAAAAACATTGGAAAACTTAAAATAAGAATAAAAAAGCAAATTCCCATCAAGCAACCAGTGAAAGAAAACCTTGCTTAAATAGCAGCAAAAAAGACAAAATATCTCATAAAAAATGTATAGGACTTAGAAAAAATTTAAAATGTTAAAATAGAACACAAACAAAAGTATATGTTATGTCCTCAGGAAGATTCAACATCAAAGACATACAAATGTTAATTTAAAACTAAGCCAATATAAAAAGAAAGTCAAGTCAATTTTAAGGTTTATCTAACACAGTAGGGAGGGACAAGAATACCTGGAAAACCTCTAGACATAAAAAAAAAAAAAAAAAAGATTAGTCCTACAGAATGTTAAAACATATTATAAAGCTTTAATAATGAAAACCATAGGTAACAGCACATAAATAATCACATACATTCCATTTCTCATTTGGAATGGAATAAGAAAGTCCAAAAACAGACCCAAATACATACATGAATATAACATATGAAGGTAATATTTCAAATCAGAAGGAAATAAGATAGAACTATAAGTAAATGATGTTGGGATATCTGGTTAGATAAAAGGAAGAGAATAAAGTTGGACCCATACCTCATATTGCCTAGAAGAATAAATCCCAAATAGATTATAGACTTCAATGTAAAAAATGAACCATGCAGCAACTCTGGAGACAGACTTGTGGCTTCTGACAAAGCTAAACACAATTTTATAGTTAGATAGAACCTGTAATCTGCAATCATAAATTTTAGGTATTTATCCAGTTGGGCTGAAAACCTGTATCACCACAAAAATCTGAACATAAATGATACAATCATCAAAAATTGGATGCAACCAAGATGCCCTGCAGGTTAGTAGACAAACTGTAGTACATATAGATATACACAACGAAATATTATTCAGCAATAAAAAAGAAACTATTAAACCACGAAAAGGCAAGGAAAAACCTTAAGTGCATGTTACTAAGTGAATGAAGCCAGTGTGAAAGGATATATATTCTATTATCCTGATATAATCCAACTCTGCACACTTAGGATTCAGATTCCGCTACTCTGTATCTTAAATTCTTAGGGGAAAAAAAAAAAACAAGTTTCCTCTATCTGGCAGCATTTACATACATGCTATTGTTTCTGCCTAGGATACACTGCTTTCAGCTCTTAAGACTTCTGAACTTTATAATCATAGCACAAATATTATTAATTTAATAATTATTAGCCCTCACATTGGCCCTTCCCTGAAAAATCTAGTAGGTCTCTCCTTTTGCTCTCCATTATAGCATGTCGCTTACCCTTCTCAACTACTTACCTATTTATTCCTATCTTCTACCAAGATAGTATTAGCATTGTTGATAGCAAAGGTTATGCCTGGTTTATTCACCACTATATTCAGTATTCAAAAAGTGTTTGTCAAAAAAAAGAAAAACCAGTTGATGGAAAAAAATGAAACCAATTGAAGAAATTCCATTTGTTTAAAAAAAAAAAAGAAGAATGAAAAATGGAAATCAAGATCATGCTTTACAAATTCTTTAATTTTACTTTTGTTGGGACCCTTCCCATCGTTTAAATGACATTAAAGAGTTCTAAATATGAATTAGGTTTTGCATTTTAAAATGGGAAAACCTAAAATACTCTACAATGGCTGTGATGATTAAACGTGTACAGGGCCACTTAAACAGTACATGGCAAGTAATAAATGGTCAATAAATGTCAGACATTACTCATTACTCTTAAAAGAGCATTTAGAAGACCTTTGAAAAGTAAGGCCTCATAGATCAAGAATATGATCATATGGCATCCTTAATCCACATGAAATTCCAGAAGAAATGTGTGATTAAAATCTGAAGTCATGCTAGGTTTTTTCCTCTTCAACTCTTGTTGGCAGGCAAGAATAGTATCTGGATATTTGTCGACCAAAATGATGCCAATTTGTAAATTAAAATGTCACCTAGTGGCCCTTTTTCTTATGTGTTTTTTGTATAAGAAATTTTCTGTGAAATATCCTTCCATTGTTTTAAGCTTTTGTTTTGGTCATCTTTATTTAGTTTGCATGAAGTTGAAAATTAAGGCATTTTTAAAAAATTTTACTTCATGCCCATTTTATGGCAGGGCTTGGGGGGAAGATAAAAATTCAATTTGAACATATACTTGTAAATTCTAATGCAAAATTATACAATTTTTCTTGTAAACAATACCAATTTTAATTAGGGAGCATTTTCTTTTAGCCTGTATTTCAGTCTAGAAGAAAAGGTAATGAGTAAAACAAATTGCATTGTTAAAAGGATTATAGTGCTGCATTGTCTGAAGTTAGCACCTCTTGGACTGAATCGTCTGTCTAGACTACATGTATTACAAGTCTGTATGGCAAGTTTGCAGCAAGATCATGTGCATATCATCCCATTGTAAATCAACTTCAAAAAATATGGGAACACAGTTATTTTTACACAGGTCTTTTTGTTTTTTGTGTGTGTGCTGTCGCTTGTCGACAACAGCTTTTTGTTTTCCTCAATGAGGAGTGTTGCTCATTTGTGAGCCTTCATTAACTCAAAGTGAAATGGTTAAAAATATTTATCCTGTTAGAATAGTCTGCATCTTTTTAACAACTCATTAAAAAAACAAAACAGAAAAAAAAAGAATATGATCATAGACTAAAAAAGAATTTTTAAATCTGTTTCTCTACCTGATGTCGCCCTTGCAACTCTAAGATGATTAGAGATTATGTTTTCCTTACAAAAATCAGAAAATATTCTATTACCGTCCAGCTGAAGGTCAGAGACAGTTATAGTTCAATCCTGGACAAAACAATACAGAGTTAAAATTTTTTTTTAACAAATTTCTCCCCAAAGACTTGCATTTATATGTTTCACAAAATATCAGTAATAACTTTGATTTTATCCTTCTAATTCTGTGTGAATAAATCAAAGATTTACTACAAAACATATCCATTAGGCAAATAAGGAAGAGTTACACTATATTTTCCACCTTTTGTCAACTATATCTTTGGCTAAAACTAAGTAAAAACAGTTAACATATACTCTTTATTAGTAGAACTTAATAAAGAGTTCAATTACACAACTTTAATCTCAACTTATTATTATTATGGATAATCAATACCTACCCCCACACATCTATTTTTGCATATGAAATCATACACCAATCAAAAGTAACAGAAAAATAAAGCTATTTATTAAGTGAAGACTTGTTAAAGAAAACTGCTACTATGAGTCTGAAGGTTCTCTTGATTCTAAACAAACAGAGACTGTTCAATTCATCATATGACCTAATTGGCATTCTTCGCTACTTACTCATACACTGGAACTGCACACTAAAAATCATGTGAATATCCTAAGGAGTCTGAAAATTTTTTCAGAATGTTTTTTAAAAGTTTTCAGTTCAGCACAATCAAATATTTCAAGCTTTAAAAGAAAAAAACTATAACTTATATGAAGCAAATAAGGTTTACATCTACTCAGTTTCTTGAGACTGACATAATGACAAAAATTATTAAATAATTTGTATTTAGTAATTTTTATTTAATAATTATTGAAGTATGTAAAAAACCCTGTAAGGCACTAACCGAAACTGATGTTAAACTAAAAAATGATTTCTAAATTTGTCCAATACTTATAGACATTAAAAGAAATACATTTCTAATATTGACAGGATATATTAAGAAATTAAGTAATAAATGTGTATGCTTATTTTATATGAATGAAGGAAAATGTATTCACATTAGGAAAAAACCTACATTAAGAAATAAAAGAAGTTATCTATAGGGAATGGGAAACAGGAACAGAAATTAGATTTATTAATTTTCATTTTTTTAATTGTTTTAATTTTTGAGCCATATGAATATATACTTATTTTTAAAAGAATACATCATACAGGCATGGTGGTGCATACCCATAATCCCAGCAATTCAGGAAGCTAAGGCAGGAAGATCATCAAGTTCAAAGCCACCCTCTGCAACTGAGCAAAATGCTATCTGAAACACAACAAAACATGGGAGTGGAGAAAGTGTAGCTCAATTGTAAAGTACTTGCTTTGCACATACAAGGCCCTGGGTTCAGTCCCCAGCACAAGCACCACAAAAAAAAGGAGGGGAGTGGGGATACATACTTTAAATGAAATTTCAAATAATGGCTGTTGTCTCCCTCTTTATACGTGAGAATATTTTCTATATTACCAAAATTCAAAAGCAGCTTCAAAAGAGGGCTACGAGTGAGATTAGGGAGCAAAAAACAGGGGGAAAAGCTTAAAATAATATGAAGTACTTCATTTTATTTAGTCTTTAAATTATTCTACTATATATTACTCATTACAAATTATTTATTAAAAAGAGAAAATATTCAAAGAGAAATGCTTTCCCTTACGTCCCTTTATCATCCCTGAAGTGGTCTTCTTAAATATATCTCTATATTTTATAAAACTTCAAGGTAATATTAAAGGGCAACAATAATCTTTTTTAAATCCAGATTGTTGTTTAACACATAATCACCTTATAAACCGCATTTCAATCCACAACTTCCCTCTACTTCAAACTACCTTAAACTGAATATATTAGGAAAATACAATTTCCTGTCCTGGTCTTCTCTAAAGCACAAGAAGCATCTAGAATATCTCACTTACAACTTATAGTACTGTTTAATATTCTTATGCTACCATCAGCAACCCGCATCTAAACATATCTATACAAATTCCTAAATAAGTCAGATCTCCATTAAGTCTTCCATATACACTAATTACAAGATGATTTAAAAATGGTAAAAAAAAGACTGGGGTCGGGGGAAGTTATTATTTAGTGGACATAATTATAGTTTCACTTTAAGATGAAGTAGTTCTGGAAATGGATAATAGTAACACCGCACAACAGTGTGAATGTACTTAATGCCACTGAACTAACTGTTCACTTTAGAAGACTAAAAAGGTAAGTTATTATATGTGTTTGCTTTAATATATACCACAAAAGGAAAATTGAAAACAAGTAACATATTAAGAATACAAGTATCCCACAGTACAGTGCTAAAAAGATTCTTTAAAATTTTGTATTATTAAACTCTTATGGGAATTTATAAGCCAATTCTGTAATGTTTATTATATATTAGGCATGTAGGCAACAGTGTCTAGGGCTCACAATAATTTTAGAAGCACACAAAAATGTTTTAAATTATTCTAAAATAAGAACAAAAAAACCCTTCGCATCAAAAAAAACATGCTTTAATATTTAACATACATATATTTTTCTTTATAACAAAGCATTCGTGCTTTTTTTTTTTTAAGGGAGCCTCTGAAAGCAAAAATGCCTACAATCCAGGAAAGTCATAGTGTAGCTCTTATGTTTTCCACTTCCTAATATGAGAATATCCAGGTACAATAAGAAGACAGAAAGATAATTGGATATGTATGCAAAACACTAACCTTAAAGAAAAACTGCATGCATGAACAATTTGGGCCAGACATTTTTTTAAAAAACCTCAGTAATTTAAAGTGGTATCTCAATTATTTCTTTTCAAACAACTCTTTTTTGACAAGAACTACAAAGAGATATCCTATTTATATAAACAAATAAATAAATGTTTGGAAATTAACTTAATGAGGATTTAAAAGAACTAGACACCAGTAACTTTTTTGTGTGTGCGTGTGTGTGGTACTTGGGATTGAACTCAGGGATGCTCACCACTGAGCCACATTCCCAGCCCTATTTTGTATTTTATTTAGAGACAGGGTCTCACTGAGTTGCACAGGACCTCGCTTTTGCTGAGGCTGGCTTTGAACTCGTGATGCTCCTGCCTCAGCCTCCTGAGCCACTGGATTACAGGTGTGCACCACTGTGCCAGGCTAGGCATCAATAACTCTTAAAAGAAAAATAAGTAAGTGGGAGGAGAAAAAGAATAGAAGAAAGAAGGGAATAAAGGAGAACAAAAAACAAAAAAACAAATAGACTATCCCTCATTATGTAACTTACTGAAGTTGAAACTATTTCCTGAGTAAATTCATGTATTTAGTATAACCTCAATTAAAATCCCCAAATGGTATAACTCAAATATTAAAAAAAATATTGTGAGGGCTGCAGCTATAGCTCAGTGGTAGTGCTTACCTCACACGTGTGAGACACTGGGTTCATTCCTCAGCACCACATATAAATAAATAAATAAATAGATAAATAAAGAGATTGTATCCATCTACAACTAAAAAAATTATTTAAAAAAATATTGTGAGGGGGGAAAAAACAGGCAGACTAAAAATAAACTTGAAAAAATTAAAAAATGAAGACTATCCAAATTTGTTGATACTGGATAAAAACAAAATGCAAAAAGACAAAGAATATTTTTTTTTTACATTTACAAATCCCAAAATCTCAAATATGTGAGAAAACAAAAATATGGAAAAGAATATCTAATGAACACTTGTTTGTATAATAATGCTAACATGAAGAAAAACAAATTGACATTTATTATACATCACACAGAATTTCATATAGGTTACAAATTAATTAATTTGTTCATTCATTTATTTTTGATACCAGGGATTGAACCCATGGGCACACTTCCACTACTGCCACATCCCCAGCCCTTTTTTTATCTTTTAATTTTTTTTTTTTTGGTTGTAGATGAACACAATATCTTTATTTATTTATTTTTATGTGGTGCTGAGGATCAAACCCAGTGCCTCTACCATTGAGATAGCCAGCCCCCCAGCACTTTTTCTTTTGAGACAAAGTTTTAAATTTTTCCGGGCAGGCCTTGAACTTGTGATCCTCCTGCTTTAACCTCCCAAGTCACTGGGATTATAGGCATGCACCCTGAAGTCCACTTATGAATTAATTTTTTACTTAAAAAATGGAATATTTCTGGTAAAAAAAGGGAGTTTTGATTTAAAATAACTGACCAAAATATTATACACACACCCCCCAAAAAACTTACAGAATGAAAAATACCAAAGTAACGATAAAATGAAAACAAACAGAATGAAAAGAGAAGAGGGACTCTGCAACTGGAATGTTTTTATTAGATAAACTTTTATCTCTAAAACATACAGAGATATTGGCCCATACCCAGGCCTCAACAGTCAAAGTGGAGCAAAATATGATTTTAATCAAAAGCAGAAAGAGTTATACACATTTAACTACAGGCTAAGCACTATTAGAAACACTTTATATATTAATTAATCTCACAAATGAACAACAATCCCCCCAAGAAGAAGATACTACTTTCAATTCTATGTGGTAAACTACAAAAGGTAGGCCAGAAGGGCAAATTATTTATCCAATGTGACATAACTAAGTAGTTCCAACCAAAATTTGAACCCAATTTTTTACCACTCTTGTCAGTCTAACTGGTTAAACCTTAATGGGATGAGACTTCAAATATTTCTAGTAAAAACATTCTCTTTTTAACTTTTAATATTTTACCTCTTGATCCTTTTCTTCATGTTTATAAAAAAGAATGAATAAAACTCTTTGAAATGTTGAACACTTACCCAGTACGAGACTGGCCAACCTTATCACAAATATCCAAGATGAGGCCCCAGTCCTCAGCAGTATTCATCTCACTGGTTGCTTTCTCTGCAGATTGCAAAAGGAATTACAGAAACATTATTTTAAATGTCTTTAAAAATCATAATTATATTCAAATCATCAAATTATGGTATAATCAAGCATCAATAAAAAACCCAAATAGTTGCCAGCAGTCTGGTTAGTAAGATTTTTATGTCCACCTTTAAAAGAGGAAGGAGCACATTTACTAACACAAATTTTCCCCATTCACATTTCATTTGCTTTTCACTTAAAATAAAATATAGGACATTATTTTTCTTTATAAAAGCAAGTTATATACAGGTCTATCCCCATCTGCAAATAGAAGGACTAAAGTAAGAAACATTATTTTCATTATCAAAAAAATCTTAGCAATGAAGGGACAATCAATCTTGTCAATGAAGGGACACGGATTAGGTACAGATCTCTATCAAAACGTTTCATGTAATTTATTTGGCTAGTTTTATTGATTTGTTTTTGTTTTGTTTTTGAGAATGTGGAGGAGGGAACTAAAGGACAGAAAAAAATCAAACTGCAAATATTTTTCCTAAACACTTGACATACTAAAAACATCAACAGAGGTATGGTATAATGAACACAATCATCTAATTTAGCTTATTTCCTTAATTATGAAAAGATTTTTAAAAAGACAAACACACAAGCACATGGAAAACATGAGATGTAATTAATAGCAACTATATCCCAAAAGCTTTATAACAACACATATATATGATAACCTATATAGAGGACCCAAAGGGGAGAATCATATATTATAAGAATCACATAATCATATATTATTATAACTAGCCTCTATATACCACTGAATTCTCAGCAGCTGGAAAATGGTTAGCAGAAAGAATAGTAATGAAAGTGAAGAAAGAGGTCTTAAAATTAGGAAAAATTAATAAGAGCTCTTTGAAATGTAGTAGTTCACTACTTCGTCTTCCTTATACAAGGCCACTAGCAACTACCTCTCCCCAAATATAGAAAAAAAAAAAAAAAAAANNAAAAAAAAAAAAAAAAAAAAAAAAAAAAAAAAAAAAAAAAAGTGAAGGTGTGTTTGCTAGAAGTCAAGCAAAGCTCTTCTGAACTAGTGGACACATAAAATAATGGAAGTACTTCTGGTTTCCAATCCGGCACGTAGGAGCTTGGAAGCCATCACTCCTTCCCAACCAGTAAAACATTGAACAAATTAAAAAATAACAACTCTTCTTAGATCTTTCTGGGAAGAAGCTTACAGAGCAAACCACTGACTCCCAAAATTAGAGAGACAAGCAGATGCAGAGAATCACAACTTAGCACAAGCAGAATTAATCTCCACAGGAATCAAAGCCAGGTTGGAAAATCTAAATGTAAACCGACAAATTGCTGAAGGTTCACAGGACAAGAGTGAGTATTAAATTCAGCAGAACCAAATCATAAGGGAATCCCCACATCTTTGTAAGAAATAAAGTGGATTTCACTGTGAATATATGAGAAAAATTTCCCTGTGCTAGTGGCAAGAAAGGGAAGAGAAGGAACCATTTTGAAACACACCAGAGCACTCTGCTCTTCTTAACAAGGACTGCCTTGAAGACAAACTATTTTACTAGGGCCTAACTAAACAAAGTTTTACCAGAGATTAAGGTAAGAGTGATTCCCAGCTCTAGTCCCCTCTACCTTTCTAACTGAGGAAAGAGAAATACCCCCACTATGTGGGGGAAATACTGAAAAGCATTTGTAAAGTTCACAGTCCAGAGGCACAGGCTCAATAAAAGACATACCTAATCATAGGACTAGAGTACACTTATGCTCCCATCATGTCTTACTACCACACTATTAAGGCCTATTTAAGAGCCACCTAAAGGTCTGAAGTGAGTTTCTATTTTCCATACATCAAAAATTTACATATTGCCTGATGTGGTGGCGCACACCTGTACTCCCAGAGGCTCAGGAGGCTGAGGCAGGAGGATCGCAAGTTCAAAGCCAGCCTCAGCAACTTAGCAAGGCACTAAGCAACTCAGTGAAATCCTGTCTCTAAATAAAATACAAAAAAATAAGGCCGAGGATGTGGCTTAGTGGTTAAGTGCCCCTGAGTTCAATCCTCGGCACCTCAACTCAAAAAAAAAAAAAAAAAAAAAATTACATATCAAACTAAAAGGCAAAAACAGTTTGTAAAGAGAGCATAGAAAACCAGATTAATATATGGCAGGGATGTTAGAATTATCAGACTAAGAATTTTTGACACCATAATTAATATGCTAAGGGCTCTGATGAAAAAAAGCAGACAGCATGCAAAAATAAATGCAAGCAGAGAGACAAAAATTCTAGGAAAGAATCAAAAAGAAATGCTTTAAATTTTTATGTCACTCTTGTCTTGCTTGGTGATTTCTGAAAAGTCAGATGTATTTGTTTTACTATCATAAGGCATTTTTTCCCACTGGCCTCTGCAAGATTTTTTTTTTAAATCTTTGATTTTTCTGCAGTTGGAATATGATATGCCCATGTATAGTTTTCTTGACATTTATTTTGCTTGGTATTCCCAGCGCCTTCAGGGTCTTTTTGCTGTCTGACATTTGGGAGAAATCTGTTTGTTCTTTTTTTATCCTTCTGGTGTTCCCATTATTTGTTCTTAGATATTCTATCCCCCCCCCACCCAGTCAAATTTCTATTTGCAGACCAAACTCAGGTGGTAGTCTATTAGTGAGTCCATCAAAGAAAGTCTTCTTTCTTCTTCCCTCCCCTCCATCTCTCCTTTTCCCTCCCCTCTTCTCTCTGGCTTGATCCCTTTCTTACTCTACTGGTCTCTCATCATTTTCATGAGGTCCTTTTTTATTTATTTTTCTCTCTAGCTTCCACATATGGAGAAAACATTTGACCCTTAACTTTTAGAGTCTGGCTTATTATTTAGCATCATATTCTTCAGCTCTATCCACTCACTAGAAAGTGGCATGATTTTATTCTTCTTTATGACTGAATAAAACTCCATTGTTGGGGCTGGGGATGTGGCTCATTAATACAGTGCTCACCTCACATGTTCGAGACCCTAGATTCCATCCTCAGCACCACATAAAAATAAGTAAGTGAAATAAAGATATTGTGTCCAACTACAACTAAAAATATAAAATAAAATAAATGTTAAAAAAAAAACTCCATTGTATGTATACACTACATTTTCCTTAATTACTTACTCATCTGTTGATGGACACTTAGGCTGGTCTTAAAACTTGTCTATTTTTCATTCCACTGTTATACATATCAATAGTCATATATCACTACAGTATGCTGTTACATACATTTTTGACATGATATTTCAACTTACAATGGGTCTATCTGGACATAACCCCATGTGAGCCAAGAAGTGTGTGGATATGCCAAGAAAACCAAAAAGTGAGAGTAGTTATTTTCAGACACAGAAGACTTCAGAACAAGGAAAGTTACCGAGGATGAAGAGGAGCACTATATAACAAGGGGCAATTAACCTAACAATCCTTAATGTGTATATGCCTAACAATAGGCCATCAAAATATGTGTGGTAAAAACTGACAGAACTGTAAGAAGAAACAGACAAGCCACTATTATAGCTGGAGCCTTCAATACCCCTCCATGAGAAATGGACATATCAGGCAGGCAGAAACTCAGTAAGGATACAGTTAAACTCAATACCACCATCAATCAACAGGATGTAATTGACAACTATAGACAACTCCAAAACAGCAGAATTTGTACTCTCTTCAAGCTCACATGCAGCATTCACCAAGACAGACCATATTCTGAATCATAAAACACACCAAAACAAATTGAAAAAAGTAAAAATCACACCATGTCTGTTCACAGACCAGAAAAAAGTCAAACTAGAAAATCAATAACGGAAAAATAGCTTGAAAATACCAAAATACACAGAAATAAATAACCCACTTCTAAATAACACGTATCAAAAAGTCTCAAGAAATTTTAAAATATTTTAAATTAAAGGAAAATGAAAACACAATTTATCAAAATCTGTGGGATGCAATGAAAGCACTGCTTAGAAGAACCCTCACAGCATTCAATGCTATAATGTTAGAAAACAATAAATACCTAAAATCAATAATATAAGCTGCAACCTTAGAAAACTAGAAGAGCAAATTAAATCCAAAATAACAGAAGGAAAAACAAACAAACATGAGAACATAACCAATGAAGCTGAAAACAGGAGAGAAAAACAGAAAATAAATACAGCCCAAAACTGGTTATTTTAAAAGATCAATAAAAACCTCTAACTAGGCTAATTTTAAAAAAAGAGAGGATATAAATTTATATGAGAAATGAAGGAAAAGACAGCAATACAGATCCCATGGGCATAAAGATTATAAACAAAGACATATTATCAACAACTCTATGCCCACAAATTTGATAATCTAGATGAAATGGACTAATCTATTTGAGGACATAGTCTGCCAAAACTGATAAAAATAAACAATCTGAATAGTTTTGTTATCTATTAAAGAAACTGAACAAAAAAATTAATAATCTTCCAAAACAGAAAGCATCAAAGATGGTTTTACCAGTGAACTCTCCCAAACATTTAAGGAATTCTTTACAATTTTTGTCAAAGATAAATACTTCCTAACTCATTCTATGAGGCCAGCATTACCTTAATACCCATACCAGACAACACTGCAAGAAAACTACAGAGCATTATCTTTCATTAGTATGAATGCAAAAATTCTCAACAAAATATTAGCAAACTGAATCCAACAATATATAAAAAGAACCACACATCAAGACCAAGTGAGATTTATCATAGCTATGCAAAGCTGGTTCAACAGCTGGTTTAACCTTCCAGGAAAAGACTAAAACTGAATGCTCTAGCTCAGCCCAAGAGGAAAGACTTACAGATACTAAAAATATAATACTGAGGGCAAGGGAAGAAATTCCACAGTAAATGACCCACAAAATAACCAATGTAGTTCAAAATCAAGAAGGCCTAACCACACAATCAAGGCTTCCAATGTGCTTTTCAAGTATTAACCATGGGCAGACAAGCGAAAATTATTAAGTGAAAAAATATCTAACATGAGAGATTAAGGAAAAGACGAAAGAAAGAAAGGGAGGAAGGGAAAGAAGAAAACAGAAAAAAGCAACAAAGCAACTTAGGAGAAATAGAATGCGTGGGAGGCAAAATTTCATAAAAATATTACCTTTCAAGATTATAGATGCGCAGAAGACAACCAGTCTTTACTGGAGCACTACAACTCATCAAAGAACAGAGAGATTAAATCACCAATAACAGACTCATTTTCCTTTTTAACATTAGATTTTCTTTGTTTAGTTGTAGATAGATACAATGCCTTAATTGTATTTATTTTTATGTGTGCTGAGGTTCAAACCCAGTGCATCCGCATGCTAGGCAAGCACTCTACTATTGAGCTACAACACCAGCCCCAACAAACTCATTTTTTAACCTGAGATGGAATAACCAATAACAAGATTCATATTTGTAATGGCTGGTTTTAATTATGTGATAATAAAATTCCTACTTCTCTCCTTAATGCTCTGCTGCCTGCATCACTTCCCCACTTGACCCTACTAATAAGAGCTAGAGATAGGTCACAGCAAGTACAAAAGCAGAAAATAGAAAGTAGCAAATTCTGTCCAAATTCTTTGCAGGCTTGTAATACCTGATCTATGTCACATCCCTAAGGGTTATAGCATCATCTACCAGTTGATCACTAACACTGAGAACTGTAATAAGCATCTAATAAAAAAGTAGTGGATGACAAACAATGAGTACTGATAATGTATGGGTACTTGCATACAGGATACCTGTGCCTAGCTATTTATATTATCATTTGTCTATTGTATAATAAAATCATGAGACTGGGTACTTTACATTAAAAAGGTTTAATGAGCCCAAGTTTTGTAAGCTAAAAGTCTAAGATCAAGCGGCCCCATCAGTTGAGCCCCTAAGGGTCTGGTGGCTACAGAGCATCACAATGGTGAGAGTACCTATAGAAGAGACCTTGGTAGTGAAATAGGAAACCAGAGGGATTCAGAGGCCATGCTCATTTTTTTTCTAACAACACACTCTTATAAGAAGGGTCCAATGGGAACTACATTAATCTCTTCCAAGGAGAGAAACTAATAAGCTCCTACTAGACACCACCTCTACTGAAAACCAAGCTTCAAGCCCAAGAACCTTTGAAGGACACACTCAAACCATCCTATCATCTTCCTACCATCATCCTACCATCTTCTAACGTGAAAGGTAACGAAGGCAGATGAATATATACAATGAATTGTTCTTGTAATTAAAAAAAAAAAAAGTCCAAAACATCTGTGATTTTGGCTTGGGGCTAAGAAACCAATATCCCAAGGTAAAAGTCTCATAAGCAGTTTCTCTTTCATTTCTTGTCTCTCATCCCTTATTCCTCCATGAAGTAAGCCACAGAAACTAGAATTTCTACTTCTCAAAGGTAGGTCATAGTAAGGAGAACCCCTTTTCCCCACAAACAACTATAAAAACTAGAATTATTATGCAAATTTTCCCTTGACTTTCTGTTAGGAGCCAGCCATAACAAAATTAAAAACTTCATTCCAAAAGATTCTGGCCTCATACCCAAGAAGAAGAAATGCTACATCTCAGGGACCAAGAAGAACTTGAACAGATAAGCATTTGAGGGTTATCCCATACAATCTATTACCATTAGGTTCCTCCTCTTTTTGTCCAACCACATTTCCACATGGCTTTCCATGCTTCATCAAACCTAAGCATAAAAATGTATAGTTCACCCTGGGTCTGTGGGTTTTAATTCTAAAGGCTCCCATGTCAGGTAAGACTGATCAAATAAATTTGTTAAGCTTTTCTCTGATTAACTTGTCTTTTGTTACAGTATAGAGAATAGATCACAACTTTCTTTATAGAAAACGGATCATTCCCCTTAATCCACTCCTATATTTAATTATTATAAAAATTATAAAACTTGAATACATATTCAATGAAAATGAGCTTCTAGAGTATGCCAGATCTTATCTGAAATGACTTACAATCTTAAAAAAGAAGAAGAAAAAGAAACTCAGATAGCTTAAATATAAGATAGAAAAGGTGTCACAGAGGTTATAAAAAGCCCAAATCAAGTTGAAAAAGAATCTGTGGGAAAAGAAAAGAAGAATTAGGAAAGGCTTTTGAATACATTTAGAAACTAGGAGAACAAAGTAATGAATTATTCTTTCTCTTTAAATAAATAAAGAAAAGAAGCAAAGCTATAAAAAGAGGGGGGGAAGTATGATTAAGAATATCTATGTTGGCTGAAATACAGACTACTTTGCTAAAAATTGGGTTAATCAGGTACAACCATACTAAGACCTAAAATACTAGAAGAGTTATTTACTTTGATTCAGGAAACATCAGAGAGTCAAGGAAGAGTTTTGAACCAGGAAAAATTCCAATCAGATCTAGGCTTTTTGAACAACAACAAAATCAATCTACTACTAATATATAAAACCATTTTGTAAAAGGAAAAAGGAGAAACATAATGAGAAAATATTTCTGTCCAGGTAACCAAGTGGGTTATTTAGGATGCATATGTTAAAATGCTATTCAATTTTGTTGTGGCCAGAGAATAAGCTAAGAGACTGTCTTAAATTTACCTGTAATTGTTCAAGCATCCATACACATTATACATCTTTAGAAAATAAGAGCAAATTCTACTTTGAGTCATTCTTTGAAAATCCAGGCCCTCAGCCTAAGAGCTAAACAAATGAAAAAGAGCCCAAAACACAAAGCTTGTAAGTTCCGTAGCCCTTCCCTTTAAGATTTTCAACCCCTTTAAAGTCTAAGAAGATTTGAGTTGTCCTGAACAATATCCCTCAAGAACATTTACTTCATCTTAGAAAAGAAAAATCATTCCAGCGAAATTAAGCTTCAGGATGGAAGATGAAATTAAAACCTTCCACGATAAACAAAAGTTAAAAGAATTTGCAGCTAGAAAACCATCTCTTCAAAACATCCTTGGCAAAACATTACAGGAAGAGGAAATGGAAAATAACAATGAAAACCAACAGTGGGA
>NW_026000016.1:1688160-1720121 GCF_001458135.2 Marmota marmota marmota
GGTCTATTCCCTAAAGACCTAAAAAGAGCATGCTACAGGGACACTGCTACATCGATGTTCATAGCAGCACAATTCACAATAGCAAGACTGTGGAACCAACCTAGATGCCCTTCAATAGATGAATGGATAAAAAAAATGTGGCATTTATACACAATGGAGTATTACTCTGCATTAAAAAATGACAAAATCATAGAATTTACAGGGAAATGGATGGCATTAGAGCAGATTATGCTAAGTGAAGCTAGCCAATCCCTAAAAAACAAATGCCAAATGTCTTCTTTGATATAAGGAGAGTAACTAAGAACAGAGTAGGGTCGAAGAGCATGATAAGAAGATTAACATTAAACAGGGATGAGAGGTGGGAGGGAAAGGGAGAGAGAAGGGAAATTGCATGGAAATGGAAGGAGACCCTCAGAGTTATACAAAAGTACATACAAGAGGAAGTGAGGGGAAAGGGAAAAATAATACAAGGGGGACAAATGAATGTCAGTAGAGGGGGCAGAGAGAGAAGAGGGGAGGGGAGGGGAGGGGAGGGGGGATAGTAGAGGATAGGAAAGGCAGCAGAACACAACAGACACTAGTATGGCAATATGTAAATCAATGGATGTGTAACTGATGTGATTCTGCAATCTGTATATGGGGTAAAAATGGGAGCTCATAACCCACTTGAATCAAAGTGTGAAATATGATATATCAAGAACTATGTAATGTTTTGAACAACCAACAATAAAAAATTAAAAAAAAAAAGAAAGAAAAGAAAAATCAGTTATTACTTTGATCTGGTAATACATGTTAATAATTAACCCATCATAGTAGCCAAGCCAAGTAAGCTTCTTTTTTTAAAATATTAAAGTGAATTAAAGAAAAGAAACACATTTAGATTTTTAAAAATACCATCTTATTTAACAACAGCTAAATGCATTAAAACTAAACTTATTACAAAGTTAATAGTTAACCAAAAATGATAGGCCTATATTTGATCGAATATAAACTATGTTCATAATTATGATCTTATAATTCCTGAATTAATTAAAGTACCTTCTTTACTTTCCTATACAGGGTCAGATCTGATTCAACCTTGTATACACAAATAAGAAATGCACTCATTTCAGAATTCCAAATTTTCATATCAGTTATTGATGTTGCCTCAAGAGCAACAAAATCATTAACACATTTCTCCTAGTTACAAAAGAACAAATATTTTTTAAATCAGAAGAATATAAACTATTAGCAGTTCAGCATGGTTTTGTGAACAGCAATTGAAGTTAAACTTTTTACTTTCTAAGACAAAAACAGGATTTGGGGAAAAGGGAAAAGAGACAAAAATAATGCAAACTTGCCTCAAAAAATTCAAAGCTTTATAATGATCTAATTTTATCCTCAGATCTTTATGGTCATCCTCAAAAAGAGGAATTAAAGAAATTTGCTCAGTAGTATTCAGAAAATCCTATATGAGAAACTCAACTAAATTTCAATAATTTTCTCAATGAATTGGAGAATTTTTTTATGATAAACAGATACTTCTGATTTTCTCAAAATTTATGACTGTCAAGCATTTGGGGAGGGGAGAAATGCTGGTAAGACAACTACTTCAAAAGCTGCCAATGGGCAACGAGCTGTGGTTCAGGGGAAAGCTTGTGCTTAGTACACATGAGGCCATGGATTTAATGCCCAGCATCCAAAAGAAGAAAAAAAAACACATGGGGAGGGGAAAATACCCCAACACCCTAATTAGAACAAGTGAAGAGAAGAATATGTCAAGCAAGAGGATCTGTACCTGAAAAGGAATAGAAGGTAAGGCTGAAGAGTTAAAAAGAAGCCAAAAGTTAAGACGTCTTAGATGTCACGTTAAGTTCAACTTAATTGAAGATTTTAGATTTGAATAAATATTTCACTCTGAGGAACCATATGACTACGTTTGTGTTTTTAAAATATCACTATCAGCAACCTGGAAATGACCGGGGACAGACTAGAGGCAGAGAACAGTTAGAGACTACTGTAGTAATCTAAGACAGCAGTGATATAAACCTGCCTAAGCAGTTACATAAATAGAACGATGAATTCAAGTACTATTAGGAACTTAAAGGACTCAGACTACAGCAACACTGGAATTCTTGAGGGGCATATTCATTTTGCCTGGCACATAGTAGATAACATACATTTGTTTTTTGGAATGTAGAGAATTATAACTACAGAAGTCAAGAAGGACTCCAAGGCCAAGGGCAGTGACACAAGCCTGTAATCCCAGGGACTCGTCGAGAGGCTGAGGCAGGAGGATCAAGAAAGAGTTCAAAGCTACCCTCAGCAAAAGCGAGACACTAAGCAACTTGGTGAGCCCCTGTCTCTAAATAAAATACAAAATAGGGCTGGGGATGTGGCTCAGTTGTCCAGTGCCCCTGAGTTCAGTCGCTGGTACCCTATCCCCAACCCCCAAAAAAAGAAGGACTCCCAGGCTCTTGATCTCTGTGACTAAGTAAACAACTGATGTATGAGTCAGCAAAACAGAGAAAAAGAATTATTTAGAAAAAAAAAGTTTCAATATAATTTTTTTTCTTCTTTTTTGGTGGTGCTGGGGATTGAACCCAGGGCCTTGTGCATGTGAGGTAAGCACTCCTATCAACTGAGCTATATCCCCAGCTCCTCAATATAGTTTTATGACCATGCTGAATTTGTGGTATTTTCAACTCCAGTGAAGAGGCAGAATGTCAAGCGCATTTACAAATAATCCTCACAGCAACTCCATGAGTAGATATATTTCATACCTATTTACAAAAGTGGAAAGTGAACTCAAGTACCTGTACCTGTTCAACTACCCATTTACCAACAGGTGCAAGTTAAGCCCAGAGCCACAGTCTTTTCATCAAAGCACATTTCAGAAGAAAAAGTATCTGGCTGTGGTTTATAACACTGAATGGATTAAAAAATCTGTAGGATGTGAACTGGTCCCAAGTAGTCTGACAAGGAATGCAAAATGCCCTATTATAAAAACAAAGGCATGAGTGACTTAGCAGAGATAGGAATGATTCAAAGATGCCTCTTGAGCTTTAAAAGCCAAGGCAACTAGAACATGAAATTACCAAAGAATGAATGAAGAACCAGACTGGGAAAGACAAGTTTGGTTTTCTGATAGATTGATATTTAGGTGATAGCAACAGACCAAATAGAAACACAATACTGACAACCTAGAAAATATTAATAATTAATTATTGGATAAACTGAGTGCTTACTATGTAACAGGCATTGTCCCTAAGGTCCTGGGGATAGAAATGAAGAGTTCTCATCCTCATGGAGTTTATGTTCCATACAAGAAATGGTCAATCAATTAATTTAACATCAAGTAGTTAAGTGCTATAATGAAAAATGAAGAAAGGAAATAGTAAGGGTGTAAAGATGGATTTTTTTTTTTAAAGAAGATAACCAGGAAAAACCTCTCTTGGAAAGTGACTTTTTAAAAAATATTACTATAGTTGTCAATAAACCTTTATTTTATTTACTTATATGCAGTACTGAGAATCAAACCTAGGGCCTCACACATGTTAGGCAAGAACTCTACCACTGAGCTAAAACCCCAGCTCTAGTCCCGAATGATGAAATGAACATCAAGACCTTAATATTTGGAGGCAAAGAAAATGGCATAAGACAGATAGCTATAGGGGCAGAAATGAACCTGAAGTGTTCAGATCCAAGAAACTTGGCTTGACAGGGAATCTGGATGTCATAATCACATCAGAGACCCAGAAAGGGGCCAGACTGCAGACCATCATAAAGAATTTGCATTTCCCTTTAAGTGGTATAGGTAGCTACTACAGGATTTTAAGCAGGTAAGTAACATTACCTAACATTTAGTAAAGATCACACTGGACTTTGTAAATGAGAACTGATTATAGGGGACAAATATGGTAACAAACGGTACCAGAAAGCTCTTGCCATAGTATGAAAGAGATTATGATGACATGATAACAGTTCTGAAGTGGAAAGAAGTAATGAGATTCTGGATATATTTCTTAAGTACAGTTAAAAGTTCTTATTGATAGAATGGATGTGGAGTGTGAAAGAAAAAGAATCAATGATAAACTTTAGATATTAAATCTCAATAGTAGGAAATAATAAGGGTATCATCTACTAAGATGGGCAATGGTGAAGGAATAAGAGGGTAGGGAGAAAGAAATGAATTAAAATTTTTGAAGCGTATTTTTAGACTCCTATTAGAATCCAAGTGGAAAGGTTGAATATATGGGTATCTAAGCTTGGAACTCAGGCTGAGACTAAGTACAAAAATTTAAGTATGATGAATATACATGGTATTTAAAGATAAGAGATTAGTTCTGCCTATCTAAGAGCCTTAGAAAGATCTTTCCATCGTCTAAAGTCTTCTTTAATTTCTTTCTTTAGCATTCTATAGTTTTTGTTGTAGAAGTCTTTCATCTTTTTTGTTAGGTTAATTCCCAAGTACTTTATTTTTTTGAAGCTTTTGTAAATGTGGTAGTTTTCCTTGTTTCCCTTTCAGAGGATTTGTCATTGGTATACAGAAATGCCTTTGATCTATAGGTGTTGATTTTGTATACTGCTACTTTGCTGAATTCATTTACTAGTTCTAGAAGTTTTCTGGTGGAATTTCTTGGGTCTTCTAGGTATAGAATCATATTGTCGGCAAATAGTGCTAATATGAGTTTTCTTTTCCTATCTGTATCCCTTTAATTTCTTTCGTCTAATTACTCTTGCCAGTGTTTCAAGAACTATGTTAAATAGAAGTGGTGAAAGAGGGTATCCCTATCTTGTTCCAACTTTTAGAGGGAATGCTTTCAATATGTCTCCATTTAGAATGATGCTGCCCTAGGACCAAACATAGATAGCTTTTACAATGTTGAGATATGTTCCTATTATCCCTAGTTTTTCTAGTGTTTTGAACTGAAGGGGTGCTGTATTTTGTCAAATGCTTTTTCTGCATCTATTGAGATGATCATATGGTTCTTATCTTTAAGTCTAAATGACCATACTACCAAAAGCATTATACAGATTTAATGCAATTCCAATCAAAATCCCAATGACATTCCTCATAGAAATAGAAAATCTGTCATGAAATTCATCTGGAAAAATAAGAGACCAAGAATAGCTAAAGCAATCCTTAGCAAAAAGAGTAAAGCAGGTGACATCACTATACCAGACCTTAAACTATACTACAGAGAAATAGTAACAAAAACAGCATGGTATTGGCACCAAAATAGACTAGTAGACCAATGGTACAGAATAGAGTACACAGAGACTAACCCACATATTTACAGTTATCTTACATTAGACGAAGGCGCCAAAAACATACATTGGAGAAAAGATAGCCTCCTCAACAAATGGTGCTGGGAAAACTGGAAATCCATATGCAACATAATGAAATTAAACCCCTATCTCTCACCATGCACAAAACTCAACTCAAAATGGGTCATGGACCTAGGAATTAAACCAGAGACCCTGTATCTAACAGAAGAAAAAGAAGGCCCAAATGTCCATCATATCAGATTAGGCCCCTACTTCCTTAATAAGACTCCTATAGCGTAAGAATTAAGATCAAGAGTTAATAAATGGGATGGATTCAAACTAAAAAGCTTCTTTCAGCAAAAGAAACAATCTGTGAGGTGAATAGAGAGCCTAAAGCTTGGGAATAAATTTTTACCACTTGCACATCAGATAGAACACTAATCTTTAGGATGTATAAAGAACTCAAAAACCTAAACACACACACAAAAAACCAAATAACCCAATTAATAAATGGACCAAGGAACTGAACAGACACTTCTCAGAAGAGGATATACAATCAATCAACAAATATATGAAAAAATGTTCAACATCTCTAGCAATTAGAGAAATGCAGACTACTCTAAGATTTCATCTCACTCCTGTCAGAATGACACCTATTAAGAATACAAACAATAAGCATTGATGAAGATGTGGGGAAAAAGGCACACTCATACACTGCTGGTGGGACTGCAAATTGGTGCAGCCAATATGGTAAGCAGTATGGAGATTCCTTGGAAAACTGGGAATGGAACCACCTTTTGACCCAGCTATCCCACTCCTCAGTTTATACCCAAAGGACTTAAAAACAGCATACTACAGGGACACAGCCACATCTATGTTTATTGCAGCACAATTCACAATAGATAAACTGTGGAATCAACCTAGATGTCCTTCAGTAGATGAAAGAATAAAGAAAATGTGGTTTATATACAGGATGGAATATTACTCAGCAATAAATGAGAATAAAATCATGGCATTTGCAGGTAAATGGATGGAGTTAGAGAAGATAATGCTAACTGAAGTTAGCCAATCCCCAAAAAATCAAATGCCAAATGTTTTCTCTGATATAAGGAGGCTGATTCATAGTCGGGTTAGGAGGGAGAGCAAGGGAAGAAGAACTCTAGATAGGGCAAAGGGAAGGAAGGGGGCAAAAGGCAGGAAAGATGGTGAAATGAGATGGACATCATTACCCTAAGTACATGTATGAAGACACGAATGGTGTGAATATGCTTTGTATACAACCAGAGATATGAAAAATTGTGCTCTATATGTGTAATATGAACTGTAATGCATTCTTCTGTCATATATAACAAATTAGAATAAAATAAATTTTAAAAACTTTAAAAAGTTAAGAGATTAGTTTTTATTTTATTCTTACTTTATAAATAAAAAGTACAGAAACTTTTCTACTGGCTTTACAACTACTAACAACTCTCTAAACAATCCTCTAAATTAATGAACTATTATTATCCCTACATCCGACTTTAAAGATAAGAAAACAGAAGAACAAAATATCTGACCAACTAACCCAAAGTCACACTGTTGATAAGCAGCAAGCCTGAGATTTGAATTCAAACAGTGGCACTCCACAGAGACTGAAATCTTTTTGTTTTTTTTTTAAAGAGAGAGTGAGAGAGAGAGAATTTTTTAATATTTATTTTTAGTTTTCGGCGGACACAACATCTTTCTTTGTATGTGGTGCTGAGGATGGAACCTGGGCCGCACGCATGCCAGGTGAGCGCACTACCACTTGAGCCACATCCCCAGCCCAAGACTGACATCTTAACACTAAGTTAAGGTGTCCCCTAAGACATCAAGAGAAAAAAATGTCAAAGAAAAAGAGACTTTAGAATTGAGACTCTGGGCATTCAACATTTGGATAACAAGAAGAAAAAAAGGTTAAAAAGAAGCTAAGCAGAAAATAAGAAAGGTTGGTGTCCTGGAAAACCATGAATAAAGTACATGTTAGAGAAATATTTAAGAGATCACCAAAGAAATGGACAAAGAACAGACCACTGGATTTGGCAAGATGGAAGTCAGCAGTGACTTTGAAATAAAAACTTGATGGAGCGAGTTATTTTTTTTAATTCAAGAGTTGAATCTAGAAGAAATGTAATGTCCAGAATGAATTTCATTTATTCAGTAAATGTATACTGAATGTTTATTAGCATTAGACCCTGGTCTACATGCTTGGGGTTTAGTAGTGAAAAAATGAAACAAAAATCCTAGCATTAAAGGAGTTCATATTTTATTAACATGTTTAGGATCTTCTTTAAGGAAAAAGCCATTGCCAGCATTTTGCCTCAATGTAAAAAATTCTATATTATATATACATTATATATATGATTGGCAATTTCAGTGTGTGAATAAAACTGAACACAATTTTGAAGTGCAAATGCATGTAATTGTTAAGTGATTAATAATCACATCAAGTAGTACTTTAACATAGCTGAAACGCTGATGGACAAGGTAAGAAGAAATACTGTTAAAAAGCATTCTACATATTACATTCTATATGCTAAACAAGGAACTCTATAGGACTCTATCCAAGGATAATTAAACTGGTAATCTCTGAGAGGTCTTCTTAAATAAACCTTTCACAATATTTCAAAACATGAGAAAAAAATTGATCTAAATGCCAAAACCTAACAAACTTTTTAAAAGTAAGCTTTTCTAGAATAAAACAATGTGTCTACATTCAAGAAACTTACTGTCTAGAAGTCTTGTGAGAACCGCAACATTCTCAACTCAACAAAGATTAAACACCTACTATTTAGCACCACCAAAATAATTAAGGAACAAAATACAGGATACAACTACCTGAATAATACTCAATAATTTTGTAAAGAAAAAATGCTAAAATAACTTGCAGGAGTTTGGAAAAAGGTGGAAACTACAACAGACTATATAATAGATGTTCTCAACTGGGAACTATTCTGACACTCCAGGGAGCATTTAATTATACTTTAAGACTTTTTAAAACAGGACTAGCAGTGGAATGCCACTGGCATCTCATGAGTAAAGACCACAAATGTACTGTATACACTTTCATAAAGATATTTAGTCTAAACTATGTATATGTTGCTACTAAGAAACCCTAAGTTATATTTATCAGGAAATAATTCAGGCTGGATTCTAAATTGGACTATAAAAGGAAGATACACAGAAAGGAGAAATTATAGAAACAAAAGCATAAGGGCAAGAAGGAACCTGTGTTTGAACAGGATGGTGCAGGTGCAAGGAACAGGTTTGACATTAGGAAGTTTGTCTGAATCCAAGGCAAACCTGTTCAAAACATCATCAGGAGTATGCAAGAGGCCCTGAGTTCAATATACACCACAACAAAGACAAACAATGTGAGTGGGATAGAAAGGTGATTGGTTAGTTGATAGTTACAAAAAAACCATTAAAACTAGATAAAGGTGCCGAAAACAGGAAAAGCTAGTGTTTTATTTTAAGCATTTGTTCTACAGATTGATACAATATGTTATATAAAACTGTTTACACTGTGGTAGGCTCTCTATAATACTATTTCATTTAATCACAGAACAGAAATATGTGTTTTTGCTTTTTTAAAGGTGAGGACACTGGAAATCAATGTAACTTTATTTCACTGTGAGCTAGGAACAGGCAGAGATAGGACAGAACTCTTTTCTAGTCTTAACTCAAATTTCCAAGCATCAGTGATATGTTGTACGAGTCCAGAAGAATAAAATTCAAAACTCACCTTTCATAATTAAAATATACAAAGATGTATAAAGTAACTCTATAAGGTTTCCCGTGTATTCTTTACTATAATAATTGTTAAATTCTGCCTTATTGGACTTGGATATGGTATTTGGCTTGCTTTCCTTCGCACTTGTGTGCCAAGGTAGTTTCTTAGTGCATCCAACAAACCTCAAAATTCTCTTCCCAGAAATCCAAATCCCGCAATTATACCTTTAAACCAGAAAAAGAAAGTGGGCGGGGAGAGCTTACTTGCTGAACTGGTATGATGGACAAGTAATACCAACGATTCCGAAAACAACACAAATTTAACATTACAGATGCCTTCCCAGATTCAAAGTCTTCTTCCACGCTTCTTACAGTGCAGAGACCCAATCTAAGAAAGGCAACCCAAAAGACTCAGGCCCTCAATTAAATTTCAGTTGTTGCCAAGTATTTCATCCTCATGTTTCCCAACATTTTTGGGTCTACCCTCAACCAGAGCTTTCTCCTGCAGTGACCTAAGTTAGGAAAGAGATTTTTATATCCTGAGGAACCTTAACTAAAACATGCTCGTAGTTTCAGATACTTAACATTTAGCCAGAGTAACGCTGCTGCTGTAGGACTTACAGCTCTACCCTAGCCGATATATGCCTCAGTCCTAGTTCTTCCAGTAGCAAAGTCCCAGCACCAGATGCTACACCAGCTGCTCCTCTGAGGCCTTTTACACCAACCCCTTCAGCAGTTCCTCCGAAACCCAGTCCTAGCTCAAGGCCCATTTCAGAGATTCTGAGTCCCATTTCTTTCAAATAGAATGCGCCAAGCCCTCAACCTTCTTTCATCTCTTAAAAGGAGCCTCAGGAATGGGGAAGAGCGTGGTCATGGCCCTGGGGTCCAGAATGGACGCAGACAGAGGAGGCTCCTAGTCCGGTGGAAAATGAACCGGGAGCAGAAAAGAAAAAAAAAAAACACTTACCAACATCCTGGTCAAAGGGATTGGTGGCAAAGAGAGGCATCTCTACTGCCTACCGAAGTGTCCGCGGAGACTCCCCCTAGACAGCACGAGAGGAGTCACGGTGCGACGTGGGATGGAGCAAAAACAGCAAGAACCTGATTCTACAGGGTCCAAGACAGCTCCTCCTCTCATCCACCCTCAGCAACCGCGGCTGCAGCGGCGGCGGCGGCGGCGGCGGCAACAGCAAAGAAGCTGCGCAGGCCCCCGCACGGAGCATCTCGGGAATCTAGGCGACCTCGGCACTGCCTGCCCAAAACATTCCCCGCAAGCACAGTTCCACTTAGGGAGTCCCCCTCTGGCTGCCTCCTCTTTTGATTATAGACATGTGAAAGTATGATTGGTGGCTGCTTTTTCTGTATTTCCCTTGATCAGGAGTCTCCGGAGGACAGGGTCCTCCAGGCGCGCCGAAGTCGACTAATGACCCCACGAGTGAATCACAGACTAAGGAGAAAGAAAGAGGGTCGGATTTAGGGCGAGTGAATTCCTTTTCATTTCTGTTCCTTCGGTTGTTGGTCTTAACGCTGTAGTATCTCCGAGCGGGGATGGACATTCCTTTGGGTCACCCTATATAAGTAAAAAAGCTGTGAGTTCAGTTTGCTATGTGAGGTGACAAGAAACTTGCTTGGATGGAGTCATGTGAGCTGAAGGAATTGGCTCGAGTCCCTAAAGAGGGGAGTGTCAGGGCGCGCAGCTGCCTCGGGGAGGCTGAGGTAACGCTGGCTCCTTCCCTGGAGTCCCTGCAAGCCCCGCTGCGAAAGCTTTTGTCGTAAGGCGTGGGCACCTTGCGACTCACCATGCAGTCATTAAGCAGCTGTGATGATTAGAAGATGAGTCTTCCGCTGCCCAAGACAGCCGCCCTGAGCTGAGCAAAAAAGGAACTCGGAAAAATTGAGCTAGAAATGGATTACCAATTCCTGGCAACCAAAATGTTGATTTAATCATTTTATTTATAAGTGTATGAAGGGAATCAAATTTATCCTGTACGTCGCGTAGAAGTTTTAAGGCATCTCCTAGAGATTTCGCGTCTCATTTGGAACTTCACTAAGCACATCCTGCACGTAAATTGAAATTATGTAAATTATACCCGAATTTCAACACTTCCTAATGTAGCATGGAAACAATTACTGACATGTTAGCACTAGGAATAGTATCACAGTATTACAGACTGTGTTTACCAAACTCCATTTACTATGAAGTCCCACTTCTGAAAGTGAAAAATAAAAAATTAGAGTAGCAGATAAAGACGAGAGAATCAGAGATGTGGAGGAACTGTGTATTCACATATTGTTGATTGAAGTGTACATTAACAATTTTCCTTTAGGGAAATATTTGTGTGTAAGGTTTTGAAAATGCAAATAACCTTGGACCCAGCAATTCTATTTTTTTTTTTTTTTAGATTTTCCTAAAGATGTTCTTCTGAAAGAATTAAAATACATATGCATGGCAACATTGCTTATAATATCAAAACCTTGTTAACTACTAAAATGTCCAACATTAAGAGATTGGCCAAATTACTTCATCTCTTGGTGTCTCAGTTTCCTGATTTGTAAGAAGCAGGAATAATTAAGGGTTGTGGGGATCAAGTGGATAAATACAAGAAAGATCCTTTTAATATCACCTGGCATATAGTAAGCAGTAAATAAGTGCACACAATCATAATTAGTATTGGTCAAATAAGTTCCAGTATGTGTGATATAAAAACTATATAGACATTTAAGATAATATTATACATCTGTATTTGCATAAACATCTAAATATTTAAGGTTTTAAAAGGTAGCAAAACCAGTAAAATGACAGATACCCACAATTTTCAAAATCGGGAAGGAAATATTTGAGAATTTTGTGATCTGATTATTTTGGAATGGTAAGATTCTGGATTATGTTTTTGTTCTTTATACATTTTATATTTTCCAAATTATTTTAATGGAAAGCATTGTTTTTCTTTCAAAAGCAAAAAAAAATGGGATATGTTAATATCACCAGGCTCTTAATATTTTGAAGGGCCAATATGAAAACCGCTTGTGCTTTCTTATGACAAGAATTGTTTCCAAAATGCCACTATTGATAGAGGAAATAGACCATTCTTTCTCAAAAACCTGCTATTACTAGCTTTAGGGAATCAAATGACAACAACTTCTCCACCTCAAGTTACAGAGCAGTATCATGGATTGATATCATAATTGCCCTGTAGCAGGGTCCAATATTTATGAAAATGTATTTGAACATGCTCTGTGCTTCAGAAATGAGACTGAATTGTTTTGTTACCAGCAGTAAGCCAGTAAACAAATTGTTCAAGCCTTAATTATCAATAGTTGAACATTGGGAATTACATTAGCAGTGATAACCTTATCCATGTATTTTGATCTAGAATAGTGACTTTAGCTACTGGGGGTCTTTATGATTAATATGCTTAAAAATAAACATTTAAAAAAATAAAATACATAATACTGTTATGTTTAACTTACAAATCACATATAAAAAGCAGAATGGGCTTGTATTTTGAGGTTAACATCCTTTATTTCCTTAAAATATTGAAAACGTAAGTTTCACTTTTAGTATTTCATTTTGAAAATTCTACATTAAAAGCAGTGATACTGATGTGCAAATGGAGTTACTACATAAAAAAATCTATAATTAAAAAGTTCAGGAAAAGAAATACCTTAGGCAAGTTAGCAGTTAAATTATTCCAACTGAGTAAAATGATTACTATTTCTCCAATTCAGCCCTTCCTTTCTAAACTTATTGTCACTACTTTTGTTCCCACTCTCACCATTTCTCAGGGAATTAAGTAATCTCCCCTTGTCCCCAGGATCTGTGGTTAACCTTGGTCCAAAAATATTAAGTGGTAATTGTTAACAAATGAGCAAGTTTTAAACTGCATACCATTCTGAATAACATGATGAAGTCTGGCAGCATTCTGTTCAGTCTAGCCCAGGACTGAGTGTTGAACAGTATATCCATGCTGTATATTCTACTGCCCATTAGTAACTTAGTAGCCATTTAGTTATATTTAGGTTGACCATATTCACATGATTTTTATTATTGTCTATTATGATTGTCCTCTTATTATTAGTTATTATCAATTTCTTATTGTGTCTTATTTATAAACTAAACATTATCATAGGTATGTATGTATAGGAAAAAACAGTATATATATAGGGTTGAGTATATCCAATTTCAGGAGTCCACTGAAGGTCTTGGAACATATCCCCTGTGGGTAAAGATTGTAATACCGTATTATATTTATCTCCTAATATATTTTTTACTTTCCTACTGCTATGGAATGAATTATATCCCCAAAATTCCTATGTCAAATCCCTAACCCCAGTATAATGGTATTTGAAGATAAGGCCTTAGGGAACTCGTTTGTTTTAAATGAAGTCATGAGACTTGGGCCCTTGTAACAGAATTAATTATCTTATAAGAGACACCAAATTGCTTGCCCTTTCTCCCTTTTTGCATATGAGGATATAATATAAAAGCAGCTGTCTGCAAGCAAGGACAAGTTCTCAGTGGAACCCAACCATGCTGACACCCTGATTTCAGTTTTCCAACTCCATAAATGTGAAAAAATTAATTTGTTTTGTCACTCACTTGGTGGTACTTTTTATGGTAGCTCATGCTGACTAATACACCAACCTGTCTTCAAACCAAGCTCTACTAACAAATATGACTGTGTCATTCCCTTAAAATTCTTATACAGTTCTTCAGTCACTCAGTCATTGAGTAACTGTTCATTAATAAAATCCTTATGTTTGTCAAGTACCATTCTAGTTGCTGGAAATATCATAGGGATACAAGCTTTGTGTAACTTAGCCTCTTTTAGAGGTCTTTTGGGAAGACAGTCATTAAATAATTAGATTAATTGCCTAATTAAAAATATGCAGTCTCCTGACCCCCATATTAAGCACTCTTTACTATTACATCCTTGTGAACTGATCCCCTAGAATTTCATCTCTTTAGTTTCTCCACATACTCTCAAGTATTTCTAAACTAACAGAAGCAGTCCAGGCACTTTCCATGACTTCAAAACAAGCAACTTTCTGTTTTTTTCTGCTCTTATTCTATTGGATAGATCTAGATCTTTTCTAAATTCCACTCAGTCTTCACTTCCCAAAAGCATTTCCGAACTCATTATCTGACTGGTAACAGGCATATAATAAATGTTTGTTAATTAATTTGTTGATTGGCCCCCTCTAATCACAACACTTAATGGTTTGTTGTTTGGTCCAGGTATTGATTATTACATAAAAACCAATCCAAATTTAGCATCTTAGAGGGAAAAAGGGTAATTTCTTTTGCTTACAAATCAGAAATGTGGTTGGACCTCAGCAGGGACAGCTTGCCTCCCTTCCATGCAGTGTCAGCAGGGTTGGCTGAAAGGCTTGGATGACTCTACAATTAGGGCAGCGATATTTGAAAATTTTATGTTATATGTCTGGCAATTGATACTGACAATTAGCAGGATTATTAGAGCTATCAGAACAACTACAAGTGTTTTAGTCAGCTTTTTTTGCCGCTGTGTTCAAAAGACCTGCCAAGAACAACTTTAGAAGAAGAAAATTATATTTAGCCTTCATGGTTTCAGAGGTCTCGGTCCATAGATGGCCAATTTCATTGTGCTGTGCTGGAGGCAAGGCAGAACATCATGGTGGAAGCATTCAGAGGAGGAAAGCAGCTTAGGACATGACCACTAGGAAGCAGAGAGACAGCTCCACTCACCCAAGATAAAATATAAACCTCAAAGGCACTCTCCTGGTGACCCACCTCATCCAGCCATACCCTACCTGCCTATAATTACCACCCAGTTGATCCCTATCCATGGATTAATCCACTGATTAGGTTAAAACTCTCATAAGATAATCATTTCACGTCAGACATTCTTGCATTATCTCACACATGAGCTTTTGGAGGACTGCTGATACCCAAACTATAACAATATGCCCCCCACCCCATGTATTTTCTTGGATCTTTTTAGCACACAGATTTAAATCTGAGTATTCCAAAGACAAGAAGAGGAAACTACCAATTTCTTCTGATCTGGGCTAGGAAATGGGTACACCACCATTTCAGTCATAGTCTATTGGATGGGCAGTCACAGAATCTACACTCAATGGAAGAGGAAATAAAATTCATGTCTTAGAAGAAGGAGTGTGAAAGAACTTGGAGAGCCATGTTTAAATGCTACAACTGTATTATAACTTTTACTTTATTTAACTAGGCATTAGTTTTTGTGTCACTTATCCATAGGCTCTTCACAGTAGGTGTTCCATAAATATTTGTTAAATGCAGTCAATAAAAAATATTTATTAAAATGGCATACTTCCATTACTGGACATAAGGAGGTGACAGGATTAGGACTTACCTTTTCACCATACACAAATAGAACAATGGACAAAAATGCATGGTACAATTGATTTCAAATGTAAGACAACAGACAGCCCTGGAGTGTGGTCCTGAGGAGAAAGGAAACATACGCAGTGAACCCTATGATTGCCAATAGTTTTCTGCCCAGAATAAGTTTCTGGACTGAAGCATAGGGAGGGGAAAGCCCCCCATCCCCCCAAAAAAAAGTCCCCCCAAAGGCTTGCTGTATTGAAGAGATAAAAAATCAGAGTTTAGGAAGACCAAGAAACTAGAAGTTGAAGGAGGGAATATTAGGAAAGTGCTATGCAGAGAACTCCACATATCTGCACAGAAATCTCAGACTTTGGCTGAATGCTAATCTAGTCGTGGATAGACAAGCCCCACCAAGTATAGGCAAAGAACAATCACCAGGGAACAAAACCCTGAACATTCCCAAACTTCACACTAGTCTGGGAATCGTTTCAATTCTCAGAGCCAGAAGGAAGAGACCTAAATGAATACAATGTTAAATAAGTACCCCAAAAGGGCAATGTTTTGGTAGTGATGAATAGCCTGAGAAGGATTTGTTCTCAAAGAACATAAAAAGTAACTCTTGAAAAGATTACATTAGGCAATGCATATGTCAAAGGCAAAGCAAGGTATGAAACTCTTAAAAGGAATACCCTCTCCCATGTTAGTCAGCTTTCTTTACTATAACAAATACCTGAGATAATCCACTTATATGGAGAAATGGTTTATTGTGGCTCAAATTCAGAGGATTCAGTCCATGATGGGTTGACCCTGGGGCCTTGGGTGAGAAGCATGGCAGAAGCATGTAGCAGAGCACAAACCACTCACCTCATGACCTGGGAACAAAAGATAGGGTCCCACTATCCCTTCAGGGCACACACCTAATGACCTCCCACTAGGTTGCACCTCTTAAGGTCCCCCCACCAGCAGTGCCACTGGTGAGGATCAGGCTTTTAACACATGGACCTCTGAAAGGACGATTGAGATCCAAATTTTTGCACCCCCCAAAAGAAATATAGCATTTGAAAAATGTAAACTCTATAGTTTCCAGACTCCAATTTAAAAAAAAAAAAAAAACTGGATACCGACAGGGTTGGGAAAATGTGGCCAAAAACCTACACAATGAGAGATGTTCAAACAAACTTATCCAGCCAAAAGGAATAGGATATCACTTGGAAATTTGAATTCACACAAAGGAAAGAAAATAAAGCAGTTGCTACATAGAAACAAACCCTGAGATTAAAGTGATAATTTAACTAACATAGAATGATTCAAGAACTATTATAACTGATATACTTAAGAATTTACAGAAAGATAAATATAAAGAGGAGAGAAATAAAAGACACCAGAAAGAAGCAAATGGAAATTCTAGAAATGAAAAATACAATATTTAAGATTATATCTAAAATAGACAGAATTAACAGATTAGGCACTACAGTAGAAAAGTGAATTTGAAGCTGGACATGGTGACACACACCTGTAATCACAGAGGCTGGGGAGGCTGAGACAGGAGTATTGCAAGTTCCAGAGCAGCCTCAGAAACTTAGTGAGGCTCTAAGCAACTTAGTAAGACCCTATCTCAAAATAAAAAACAAAAAGGGCTGAGGATGTGGCTCAGTGGTTAAGGACCCCTGGGTTAAATCTCCAGTACCAAAAAACAAAATGAATCTGAAGATACAAAAATAGAAAGTATATAAATTGAAACACATAGAAGACTGAATTATTTTTACAGGAAATCAATGATCTGTAGGGAAATATAAGCAGTGTAACATGTGTGTAGTTAGGAAACAAAAAAATGGGAGGGAAATGGTTTAGGAAATCTTGACCAAATTTTTTCAAATTTAATAAAACTACATCCCACAGATTTGAAAAAGTAGCTAAACCCCAACCATAATCAACAACAATGAAAATGACACCAAAACACAACATGAAAAAAAATTACTGAAAATCAGTGATAAAGATGAAATCCTAAGAGTATTCAGAAAACAAAAAGACATCCTGTAAAGAAAAATGAAGATAAGAATTACCTTAGACTAATAATAAAACTATATAACATTTTTAAAATTCTTATTATGTATTCATTTTTAATTTTTTAATTTGTTCTTTTCAGTTATACATGACAGTAGAATGTATTTTGACATTGTTAGGTGCAGGATAGGCTGAGTAAGTTGTCTGCAGGGCATGCCAAACAAAGTTAGCTGCAGGATGACCTGGCCACTCAAACCTCTGTCTGGTTCTTTATCACCTGTTTGCTTCAAGCCCAAACACCCAAGTCCCCTCTCAAGGCTGAGCGCTTCACCCCGCTACTCAAGGCTGAACACTCAACCCCCTGCTCAAGGCCAAGCACTTAACCCCCCCTTGTGCCAACAAGGCAGCTTGCAGACCCAGAGACCCCAGTAGATTTGGGCTATAAAAACTCCCTCCTGCTGGGCCCCTCTCTCTCTTCTCTCTTGCTCTCTCTCTCTCTCCTTTGCGCGCGTGCTCTCTCTCTCTTTCTCTCTCTCTCTCTCCTTCTCTCTCTTCTCCTCTGTTGCACTGCTGCAATAAAGATCTCTTGATTGCTCTGAGTGTTGTGGTCACTTTTCTTTCATTTGGTGCCGAAACCCGGGAGAGGGTTAAAACTCACTTTGGGGTCCCTCTTCCTTTGGAAGTGCCACTCACCGGACAGCCTGAACCCATTTTCTCAATCGCCAGAATTCCATCCACCACCGGCGAGTGAGTTGGTGAGTTTCCCCTTCCTGGAGTCCTAAACCCAATGGTGGTGTCAGGAGGATTTGGCCGTTGATTGTCCGGCAAACCTCTTTGCCCACCTACAGGGAGGAAAACACCCCACCACAGCCTTTAAGGCTACGGTGGCCCTCAGGGACTCCTTCCTTGGGCAGACTAGACTCCTGGGTTCAAAATTATTCCCTTCCCTTCCCAGCTGGTAGTTTACCAGCATAGGCTTTGTAGGTCTCCCTCAAAGGACTGTGTAACCTCCAGGGACACATAACAGAGAACTGAACATCACACCCCACCCAGACCTTCAAGGTCTTGGTGGCTCTCCTAAAGTCCTAGTCCTCACCTTTAAGACTCGGCCACCAAAGAGAACCTTACCCTCCCCTTCCTCCCTCTTCCCCTGACTCTTTCTTTCCCCTCTTTCCGGTCCTGGGAGTATCCAGCCTCTCCAGGAGGGGTCCTGAAAAGCCTTGGCCAAGGTCTCCCACGGCTCCGGCTCTGTCCAGGACGAGAGCTTAGAATGTCAGGATTCGGTGACAACCAATCTCTGCAGCTCGAACCTGCCACTAAGGCACTCCTGATTTTTGGCTCTAGCGGGGACGCCCCTTTTGCCAATAAATCAGTTTCCTCCTCCTCTCTTATACTATCTTTGCGTCTCCTTCCCTCTCCCTTATACTTCCTTCCTCCTTATACTACGTTTGTGACATGGGTAATGTGTCCTCTCTGCCAGTCGACTCTCCCCTACAATGCCTCTTGGATAACCTCAAAACCCTCTCCTTGACACCAGACATCAAACCCCCAAAATTGATCAAATATGGCACCCAGGCCTGGCCCACTTATCTATCCCTTAGACAACCAAAGCAGATGGCCCCCTTTTGGGTCCCTGGATCCCTCCATTCTAAGGGATCTCTACAATTACTGTGAGCATTCGAAAAAAATGGGTAAAGAGCTGCTATATCAAAGTTTTCTTCTTGCTTGTGCTCTCTGCACCTCTTGCAAACCTCTACAAATTCTTCCAGCTTGCAAACCAACTCCCCCAACCACTGATCCTCCAACTTTCTCCTCCTGCAGACTCATCCACTACTTTAACCCTGCTGATGAACCTCCACCCTATGGCCCTGCTCAAATAGGTCCTCACCCTGAACCTTCTGCCCCAGCCCCTCCATTGTCTCCCCCACCTCAGTAACGTGTTTTCTCCCCTCCACTCACTAGATTAAAAACCCAAACCACCGCCCTTCCTCAGATGGTTGCCCCCTTGCTGAGGAGGCAGTTATTGAAGGAATCCCTCCACCCACTCACTCCTCTCTTCTACTGTTAGCACCCACACCGGGTCCCACCAGGTCCTTTTACCAGCTAACCAAAAGCTCAAACGAGCTGAGGAGAGCCCTCAGACCCCTATCCAAATCTGGTGAAAATGGCCTTTAAAGTTGCTTTGTCATCACTGAAAACAGGTTACTAAGAATTGTCCCTTACAGGCTTTTTGGGATATTCATTCCCGTCTTCCCCTCTGCTCTACCTGTTCTACTGCTCAAGTTCTCCTTGCTAGGGAAAATCCCAAACCCCTTTCCCATTATTCTTTCACATCTCCTTCTTCATTCTTAGATCCACCCTAGCTGCTCTCAACCCCGCCTTCCCGTCTTCCCCCTCCCTACCCAGGCCCACAGAATAGTCTTAACTGACCTTCTCCAGCAATATTCACCATGGCTGATTTAAGGACTTTCAGCAAAAGAATCTCTACAAAAGAGTTCAGTGTAGATAAACTTCTTCTTTTTGTGTTGCCCTGTTCTACTTGGCCACTAGCTGGAAAAATCAGCACTCCAAAAGTTAGACACCCCTTACTAGTTTTTCACAAAATATTTAAACAAGGCCTCTAGCCTTGGGCTGGGCTTCACAGAGATGACTACATTTCTAAGATAAGGAAGTTACCAACTGGGCTCCATGGGAACAGCTGGCAGGGGGAGGAAAGAAAGGGGAGAAGAAGCTCTCCCCCTCCCAGGTGTCCTTGAAGGGTTAACTTGCCCAGAACAGAGAAAAAAAAAAAAAAAAAAAAAAAAAAACTGCTTTTTGTGAACTTCTGAAGACTGTGAACTTCTGTGCCCTTCCCTTTATATGCTGGACGCAAAATTCTGAAACTACCTAAACTTGAGGTTCAGTGGATTAATTGATAACAGCAGAAGCTGTGCCCTCGGAATCTGCTGCAACCAAATAAGACTGTTTCCCTATCTTTGGTGCTATCTTAGGTGCCTTGACTTGTCCGTCCCTACAACTGTATAATTCTATATACTTAAACATTGTTTATGTTTTCATGAAATGGTAAACAGATGTGATTAATTGTGTACTGCAAATAACAAAATATCTCTTATTAAAATGGAATAATTTACCTAAATTCAGAAATTTACAAGGATTAGTTCAAAGTGTGAATAAAGAAGGAGTTAACAGATAGGAAAGAGAAATTAGAAGGTTCTAAGTATGGATTTAATAGAAGGAAAAGAAACCTGGATAAGAGAGTCTATTAAGTAAATAAGAGGGTTTAAGCAAGTGATAAAGAAGGTCTATGTATGTTGGCTATATAGGTTTAAGTAAGTGATAAAGAACATTGGTTATATATGTAAGTTCTTTGAGCAAGTAATCTTGAAGGAATTAAACATTATACAACTATGCTTAAACAACAACTGTTATTTTGCAATATTGTAATATGTTATTTCTTTAAGAGCTAAACTTGATTAATATAAAAACATCAATATAATTATGGTACTATTACTTTTCTTTGTATGTTAAATATTCATATTTTCCAGGTATATAAGTCTTTAAGATAGAAGCTTTAAAAAAAAACACCATTATATCAAGCTGATGTTCTCCAAAAGGTTGCATGGTAATTTTAAGCTTATAAAAATAATAACATATTGGAGATTTATTTATATCATTTAATGTTCTATAACTGGACCTGTTATCAATAAGATTAATATAAAGTTCTATACACTGGGTACAATTTAAATGTAATATCATATTGTGTTAGCTAGTATTCATGTGACATCAAGCAACAATATATGTAAACTTTATAAAATAATATTTAAAAAAAAAAAGATCAGCTTCAATACTAGAACACTTTACCTAAGATTTATAAAGAGCCCTGGCTTACCTGAGATAAGGCTGTGCCTCCCATCTTACTACATGTAATAATGACTCCAAAGTAGGCCAAACTTCAGCTAAAGCCCAATACTCTTAATTTAAGGTAAAACTGACTTTGCTGGATGTTTATGATCAAGACTTAAAGTTAAATTAAAATGTCCAAGAAAACCAATATTTGGCTCTGGCCCTCTGAGTCAGTCTGAATCTAGGGAACAGGGAACTTCTCTAAAGAGCTTTGCAACTCTGGGCCACATAACCTCCTGATCAGGGAGATTAATGAGACCCCTTGAGAATGAAAAGCCAATCCGTGCATTTGCTATGAAGAGGAGGGTCATTGGAGACAGGAGACATCCCTGATGCTTCCAAGGGAAGCCACATAGTCAAGCAAGACCTGGATCCATCCTAGTGCAAATGGCACTAGCAGAACTAAGAAGCTACTCTCAAGTTCCCCCACAAGTGACCCATATGGGAACTTGGCTGACTCTTAACAATAGATAAAAACAAAGTCAATTTTGACCAGCTTGATCTTAAACACCTTCCAAAACCAGTTAAGCCAAAACACAGTCATTCCTGGGGGTAATGAAGGACAAAGAACAGCTAGAAAAGAGGAGATAGCAACTAGGCCAACAGGCTCCATGGGGAATGTTCAGTCAAGTATGGCCTTGGCTCCTCCCCCTCACAGGACCCCTATTAGTCCTCTTTATGTTTCTCCTAATAGGACTATGTCTATTAAATTGCCTACAGAAGTTCCTGCAAGATCAGATACACAAATTCACCAAGCAGTCAGTCAATCAATTACTTCTTTAAGACTACCAGCCCTGGTGCCCAAGACAGAGACCTATGACTCATGACCAATTCCTCTGGCTCCAGAGACTCTGCCCCCACCTAAAACCCTCCCTAACCCCTTTTCCAGGTTTTACAACCCTTCTTTCACTTCCTAGGAATGAGAACTACTTTCTGGCAGGTCCACTCTGCTTGTTCTGTCTGCTCTACAATACCCCACAAGGAAGCATCAAACCTAAACTCCCCAGGCATCAGATGAGGAGCCACTAGCCAGGCAAAGACTGATAGATCAACTTCACTCACATGCCTAGGCACAAAAAGCTTCACTACCTACTTACTTTGGTTGATACTTTTCAGGTTGGATAGATGCCTTCCCTACATCCAGGGAAATTGCTGACACCATTGCCTCCATCCTCATTGAGGGGATCATTCCCAGGTTCGAACTTCCCGCCTCCATCCAGTGAGACAATGGTCCAGCTCTCACTTCTCAGGTTGTTCAACTAGTCTCCAAAGGCCTCAACATCATTTGGAGGCTCCATATCTCCTACCAACCCCAATCTTGGGTAAGGTTGAGAGGCCTAACGGCATTCTCAAAGATCATCTCACTAAACTTGCTATTGAACTTAGGCTCTCCTGACCTAATCTCCTGCCGTTGGCCCTCACCTGAATTCAGGCAGCCCCATAGAGCTCCCTCAGGCCTTAGCCCCTTTGAGCAATTCTATGGATGCCCTTTCTTAACCACCCAAAGCTTTACAGTCACTCCTCCTCCCCTGTGCCCTACCTGCCCTCACACTTCTAACAAACTCCTAAGGGAACATGCAGACCAGTGCCTTCCTGCACCATTCATTGCCTCAAACCCAGCACAATCACAAACTGAATTGGACTCTCTTCAACTCGGTGACTCAGTCTTACTTCAGGAACTGCATTCTCAATCATTGGAACCTCTCTGGACGGGACCCCATATGGTCATACTTACTACCCCAATGGTGACCAAGCTTTTAGACACTCTCCCTGGTTCTATGTCTCCTGCCTTAAAAAGGTACCTGTTCCAAATGTCCAGTCCTGGACTTCCACCATGACCACCAAACTCAAAATTTCTCGCCAACTCTCTTCTTCTTTTACTAATCATTAATCTCTCTCTCAAGTTTCTATCCCAACCACAGATGGTGCTTTAACATCCAAGCGACATGGCACCAGGATGACACCACCCACTCTCAGTTTATGGGTCAAGGCTATGCCCTTCCACCGGCTGCAATCAGTCTGTCACCCTTAACATTACTGAATTCAACCAAGCCACCTCTGATACTTCCTAGAGTCCCTACAACAGGACCAATGGCTGATACCAAGAATCTCCTCTGCCCAGGACTGGTTTGATGCCATCAACAAACTATGGCTTCAAGGAATTTTTATGGACTTTACCCCTACCAAAGTAGTTATCTATAGCCACTGAGTGTTATTTTTGGCTGCCCTGGTGTTCTCAGCCCTGTCCCCCGGACATTCCTCCACTTCCCCTTCTAGGCCCAACACCACCCACCATTAAGCAGGAAGTAGCCAGAGGACTTTATGCCGTCCCCCATGTCACTTAGGGAGGAAAGTTAGGTGCAGGACAGGCTGAGTAAGCTGTCTGCAGGGCATGCCAAAAAAAGTTAGCTGCAGGATGACCTGGCCACTCAAACCCTCTGTCTGGTTCTTTATCACCTGTTTGCTTCAAGCCCAAACACCCAAGTCCCCTCTCAAGGCTGAGCGCTTCGCCCCCCTGCTCAAGGCTGAACACTCAACCCCCTGCTCAAGGCCAAGCACTTAACCCCCCCTTGTGCCAACAAGGCAGCTTGCAGACCCAGAGACCCCAGTAGATTTGGGCTATAAAAACTCCCTCCTGCTGGGCCCCTCTCTCTCTTCTCTCTTGCTCTCTCTCTCTCTCCTTTGCGCGCGTGCTCTCTCTCTCTTTCTCTCTCTCTCTCTCTCTCTCTCTCTCTTCTCCTCTGTTGCACTGCTGCAATAAAGATCTCTTGGTTGCTCTGAGTGTTGTGGTCACTTTTCTTTCAGACATATCATACATGCATGGACATATGTGTATATGATGTGGAGATATAATGGTCATTTATCCATATATGAACATAGGAAAATTATGTCTGATTCATTATACTACTGTTCTTTCCATTCCCATTCCCCCTCCCCTTCCTTCCACTGCCCCCTGTCCAATTGGGTGAACCTTCACCACTCCATCTCCACACTCCCACCATTGTGAGTCAGCATTTACATACTGGATTGAACATTCAACCTTTGGTGTTTTTGTTTTTTTTTTAAGAGAAAGAGAGAGAGAGAGAGAGAGAGAGAGAGAGAGAAGAGAGAGAATTTTTTAATATTTATTTTTTAGTTTTCAGCGGGCACAACATCTTTCTTTGTATGTGGTGCTGAGGATCGAACCTGGGCCGCACGCATGCCAGGCGAGCGCGCTACCACTTGAGCCACATCCCCAGCCCTCAACCTTTGGTTTTAAGGGATTGGATTATTTCACTTAGCATGATAGTCTCCAGTTCCATCAAATGCCATAAATGCCAACTGGCAAATGCCATAATTTTATTCTTCTTTACAGCTGAGTAATATTCCATTGTGTATATGAATTGTCTTTTCTTTATCCATTCATCTGTGGAAGGGTACCTCGGTTGATTCCACAGCTTAGCTATTGTGAATTGTGCTGCTATAAACATTGATGTGGCCATATCACTGCAGTATGCTGATTTTATGTCTTTGGGGTATATGCCAAGGAGTGGGACAACTGGGTCAAATTGTGGTTCCATTCCAAGTTTTCTGAGGAATCTCCATACTGCTTTCCAAAGTGGTTGCACCAATTTGCAGTTTCACCAGCAACGTATGAGTGTAACATTTTCCCCACATCCTCGCCAACACTTATTGTTACTTGATAGAACATTTTTTAAAAGACAGCAAAACATTACCTCTAAAACCCTAAAATTTTAAAATTGTCACCATAGAATTCTGTCCCAGCAAGAGTAACTTTCAAAAATAAAGGGGAAGGCTACAGGTGTAGCTCTGTGGTAGAGCATTTGACTAGCTCAGGGCTCAGGGTTTGAACCCCTAGGGGCACCACCCTCCTAGCACCTTCACATATTCAAACTACCCAAACTCTGTCAAAACCCTGTCCTTTGAGTTTTTGTGTCCTTCACTTTACAGGAATGATTGATTAAATTGTCAGCCATTAAATTTAAAAAATATATAAATAAAGATTAAAAGCCTCACAGTGGTCAGGAAGATCTGATCACAGTGATATTTTGGTTTGAAAAAAAAAATTGTCTGCCATTGCTGATCCACTCATTCTTCAGACACTGTCCCTCCCTGAGGTCGAGGGATGGGGCCTAAAGTACCAACCCTCTACTCATGGTTGGTTGTTTTTCCTGGCAATCAGGCCCCACCCTAAGACCATCCAGGAACTCCCAGGTGCCAGACATCTCTTGAGGATTTAAAAAGATCTCTATATTATCATAGGTTCTGAGGATTTCAGGAGCTGTGTGCCAGGAAATGGGGGCAGAGGACAGATATGTTTTTCATATATGTCACACAGGTTACTGGTTTTACATGCGTTACTGCTAATTTGCATAATTCTAATAACCTAGGCATCAAAGCACAGTAAACATGCAGTGAATGGAATGAAAAAGAAACACAGCATATTCAAAATTTGTGAGAAGCACTTACAGCTCTATGTAGAGAGATTTTTATAATATAGTAGGCTCCTATAGTAGAATAGACTGAAGGTCCCAAATGAGTGATCTCAGGTGTCATCCCAGAAAACCAGAAAAAAGTAGCAAAAGAAACCCAAAGCAAGCAGAAGAAAAGAATTAACAAGCATCAGCATGGAAATCAATGAAAAGGAAAACACAAAATAAATGAAACTAAATGCTAGTTATTTGAAAAGATAACAAAATTGATAAATCTATATGAAGGCAGATTATGGGGGGGAGGAGAAAAGTCAGAAATTATCAATGTCAGAAACTGAGAGAAGTGACATCACTACAGATGTCACAGATGTGGAAAAGAAAACTGATGAAATAATACCCATAAATTGGACAACAGGAAAAAGTGCAAAATTCCTTCAAAGGCACAACCACTAAATCTCATTTAACATGAATGTCTCTGTTTCTATTAAAGGAATTACAATTTCTTGTTAAAAATTTTCAATAAAGTTAACTACAGACCTAGCTGGTTTCACTGGTTATTAAAACGGAGGAAAGTGGAAAGGAAGATACTCCGACTTCATTATTTTGTTTGTAGTGATGCTTTTGTGGATGTACATACCGTTATTTAGTAAATCACTCAATTTAAATATGTGCAGATATTGTATGTGAATTATGCCTCTCAACAAAGCTGTTAAAAGTAACCAGAAATTACGCCTTTTGCAATCATTTGTACTTATGATAAAACTTTTTAGAGATCACTTAACATATGAAAGTATGTGTTTCAGAAAAGCAAAAATGTTTGAAAACCAGTCTCCCACCATTCCTCAGGAACTAAATTAGGTTGCCACCTCTTCCCTGAGAGAGATTCTGGAGCAGCTACTTCTTCTAGAATGGTTTGACATCTTTCTTTCTTTCAGAAGGTTGAACTGATCTTTATATTGCCAGGATGGCAAACAGCCTTTTCATAACAAACAATAGTTTTATAATATTTTATAAGTAGTTTTATGATAGTTTATAGCAATTCTACTCAAAACTTCCACTTTTCCTCCTTTCCATTTATAAAGTGCATATCTAGCACCTAATAACTGCCACCGACTGGTTAACTGGATTAGTTACCAGCTGGTCTCGGTTTATGGTGATTCCTCTGACTCAGTCTGCAGTTGGCATGATTCTAAAGAATCTCTGAAAATGGAAAACCTCACCAAGGAATCCACTCCTTCCTGGCGTTTGCCATTCAAAGATTTTTCAAACTTTAGTTTTGAAGGTAATTCAAAGCTTAACACAGGGAAATGTTTACAGCAGCTCAATTCACAATAATTAAGTTGTGGAATCAACCTAGGTGCCCTTCCACAAATGAATGGATAAAGAAAATGCTTACCATAGGGAGATTCACAGGAAGATAAAAGGCATCTTCATTCTAAAGTTCCCTGGACTATATCTCTGCTGATGTAGAACATTTTCTTCAAAAGAGCACTTAAAATACTATTTTTTATGCTTAACCATACATGATTAATTTTTAAAAAAATATTTTTTAGTTGCTGATAGACTTTTATTTTATATATTCATATGTGGTGCTGAGAATGGAACCCAGTGCCTCACACATGCCAAGCAAATGCTCTACCACTGAGCCCCAGCCCCAGCCTGCTTAATGTTTATAATAGCATGTGACTATAGTTCGTTTTCATAATCAATTTTGTAGGTATAAAGTGGTTCTTTTGAAATGAAGTTCTTATAATAATATATCTATAGAACAGAAGGTTTTGCTTACAGTCTTTTTAAGTCTTGATTTTCAAGACTTTGTACCTAAAATTTGTATGACTAATTCTGTTCTAAATGAGATTCTAGATAAGCTCTAGAAGGACTTCCCTGAGCCTCAGTTTTCACATCAATAAAAAATAAAGAGATTGGGCTGACTGCCTGCATATCAGTATGTTACTAACACATCTTGGAATACATTTATTTGGAAGATTTTCTTACCCACTATAAAACAGTTAGCTTCGTCAGGATAGGCCCTCGTTTTTCTTTTTCTTTTGATATCACCTATCTATAACTAATGCATAGTAAATTATTATGTATATTTATTTTTTAATTTCTGGTACTAAGGATTGAACTCAGGGGTACTTTATTACTAATATACATCCCCAGCCTTTTTTAAGTTTCAGACAGTATCTCACTAAATCGCTCATGCTAGTTTCAGTCCAGTGTTTTCTCCACCTCCCTAGTAACTGGGATAACTGGTGCACCATCGCACCTTATTCATTTTTTAAAGGACAATTTTACAAATCTGCTGATATTATTTATTCATAGTGTCTTTAGAAGTTTTTTTCAAAATGTTATTATATCAAACTTTGTACAAAGCATAACCATTGTGAAAATGAGGTCATCTTGTGTCAGATTCAATGTGTTAAAGGCAAGAGAAAGTATTAACCACAAAATACAAACTCTCTCTGCCACAATATTGAGGTTTTATGTTAAACATATCAATAATATGATGAATTTTTTACTTTAAAGTACTTGCTATTCATGACATTTAAAAATCAACTGTAAGTAATAATTTGCACATGAAGTGAATTCAATTTATGTGTTCAGTATGATGTTTTGACAAATATTTATACCTATATAACTACCAAAAATCAACACATTGAAGATTTGCATTGCCCTAGGGATTCCTGTGCTTATTCTTAATCTATTCTCCCCACAAACATCCCTAACCCTAGGCAACTCTGTAGTTACAGATTAGATTTTCGCTTTTCAGAGTTCCACATAAAAGTAATCATATACTATGTAATATTTTGTGTCTGGCTTCTTTTGCTCTGCATAAATTTTATGCAATTTATTCATGTTGCACATACAGTAGTTTATTCCTTTCTATTGCTGAGTAATATCCCATTGTATGATTGCACTAAACTTTGTCTAATCACATGTTAATGGACACATGGGTTATTTTTAGTTTGGGGTGCTATGACTAAAACTGCTATGAACATTTGTATCCAAGTCTTTGTGTGAATATATGTTTTTATTTCTTTTTCTTAAATACCAAGAACGAAATTGCTGAATCATATGGTAAGGGTATACGGATCTTTTTAAGAAATTGCCAAATTGTTTTTCAAATCAGTGTTCTCTTTAGCCTTGTATGAGAATGCCAGTTGTTTCACATCTTTGCCAACATTTTGAAACATTAGTCACTTTAGTGGTGGTGTAGTGACATATCATTGTGGATTTAATTTGAATTTCCCAAATGACTAATAAGATCAAGCACCTTTTCGTGTACTGTTGACTACTTCTATATTTTCTTTGTAAAGTATCTATTCAAACTTTTTGCTCATTTTAAACAATGAGATTGTTCTATTGAGTTGTAAGAATTTGTTTTATATCTGGATACAGATTCCTTGTTAGGTAAATGTATTGTGAATATTTTCACTTTTTAATGTTGTTTTTAAAACAGTAAATTTTTACATTTTTGATGAACTCAATCTTTTTTTTTCTTTTTAGATTATTGCTTTTTTTCCCCCTTGTACTTGAGAAATCTTTTCTTTCTCCAAGGTCATAAAGATTCTGCTGTATTCTTCTAGAAGTTTCATAGATTTAGCTTTTATGGTTAGCTCTATCATCCATTTCTAGATAATATTTGCCTATGATATATAAAAGTCAAGATTCATTTTTATATGGATATCCAATTGTTACATTTATTAAAAAGATTATACTTTCCATATAGAAGTACCTTAACTCTTCTTCTTATCATTTAAAAAAATTTTTGGTACTGAGGATTGAACATGGGGACACTCAACCACTGAGCCACATCCCCAGCCCTATTTTGCACTTTATTTAGAGACAGAGTCTCACTGAATTGTTTTTGCTGAGGCTAGCTTTGAACTTGTGATTCTCCTGCCTCAGCCTCCCCAGATGCTGGGATTACAGGCCTGTGCCACTGCAACTGGATAATATCTTAACTATTTGACTGAAATCAGTTGACTCTATACAGATGGCTCTATGTCTGGACTCTTATGTTCGGTTTCATTGATCTATGTGTCTTTTTATGCCTACCACACTGAATTGAAAATTGTAGTTTTAGAATAAGGTTTAAAACTAGGTCTGTACCTATTCCAATTTTGTTCTTCCCATACATTTCCATATAACTCTTAAGAGTTAGCTTGCCAAGTTAAAAGAAAAAAATCTGCTGGGATTTGGGGTGAACTGACATTTTCATAGTACTGAGTCTTCCAATTCAGTAACATGCAATAGTTGTTTATTTCTTTCAGCAGTGATTTATGGTTTTCAGTAGTGAGTTACAGTTTTTAGTTACAGGTGTAGGGCATGTTTTGTTGAATTTATCCCTATATAGTTAATGTTTTGGGATGGTAATAAATATTGTATGGATTTAAACTTAATTTTCCATTTTTTTTTTTTTTTTTGCTGGTATGTAGAACAATAATTGTTTTTTGTCACGCTGTCCTTGTTTCCTGTCCCTAGTTTTAGTAGCTTTTTCCCTTAGGATCCTTAGGATCTCCTAATTATTCTTCTAACTATTCAACGTTATCATTTGTAAGTACAAATGGTTGTATTTCCTCCTTTCTGATTTGATAGGGTTCCATGGTATTCATCAAATTTGAACAATTTTTTTCAGCCATTTCTTTCCAAAACATGCCTTGGACCCACTCTATGGCCTTCTTTCTCCTTTGGTCTTCCTGGAAGTTTTCTAAATTCCCCAGAGCGGGCAGATAGTGTCACCTGGGCGAGGCTCTCAGAGCGAGACCAAACCATACTGGGTCCTGATTTCTCCCTTTGGGTGCGCTCCGGGATGACCGGAGAAGCCAAGGAGCCCCTAAATTGGTGTCTAGGGGTGGTACGGTGGTCCTTTCCCTGGTGTTCACGGCTAGGCTTGGAAGCGATCCAGGAAAACTTAACTTGCTCATAGCTTCTGTAGGTTTGTGCAGAATTTGTTTCGCTGGACTAAGGAAGATGTGTCACCAGAATGGTGGCAAACACACTAATTTGAGGTGACAAATTTTTGGGAGGACTGTGCATGTTTTTCACAAACAGCTCCGTGAGATAGATTTTTAAATTATTCTTACCTTCAGTGAGGAAACTGAGGAAAAGAGAGGTTAAGTTGCCCACATTCACACTGCTAATGAGACAGGTGGAGTCAGGAATTTAGGGTTTGAATTTCAGTAATCTGACTCCAGAGCCTGTCGTCTTAACCTGTGTGCTTTAAGGGGAAAGAGGGGAGAACTACCAGGAGAAAGCACGGATCTTGAAAGGAAGAAGGAAAAAAAAATGAAAGAGATACATAGAATAGAGAATAGTGGGATACCAATAGTGGGATACTCTTCCTGTCTGGCTGGGAAGAGTTCTGATTAGTTTCATGACTACGTTACCTTATTATCTGTTCAAACTCTCCCTCTCCCCGCTCCACTTGGCCCTAGGGATTGCCCCTAGGGGCGCTTGTACCACCGAGCTACTTGCCCAACCCTTTTCATTGTTTATTTTATGATAGGGTCTTGCTAAATTGCTGTGGCTGGCCTACAACCTGTGATCCTCCTGACTCAGCCTCCCTAGTCGGTGGGATTATAGGAGTGCTCCATCATGCCCGATTCAAACTTTTCTTTTTTGGTGTTTTCTCATGTCCTCTTTTCCTCTACCTTCCCCAAACCATCCATCGTTCTGCGCTGAACAGTTATATCCACGGCTCCGGTAGAATCCACCGAAGTGGGGCAGTCTCATTGTAATAATTCACCTTCTACATGCCCATCTAACCAGCAAAAAATGAAACGGGGCAAAGGGGTGCTTCTTCCCTAGAAGACAATGAATCTTTGGCGGGAAGACCCACTTTTGGACTCCAAGGCTAGAAACTGCTTTACAAGTAAGTTTGCAGCAAGGTGCACATCACCAGGGCGCAGGACGTCTGGGGAGTCTGTCTAGGAAGACGCTTCCCCAGCTAGTAAGCCGATATATTCTCCAAGGAAGCGCAAACCACAGCGCCTCCTGCGAAAAGTGACCAGGGGCTCGCGGATCAGAGGCCCCACTGCCCAGGCCCTGCGGACCGGCCCCCGGGCTGGCGCTCTCCCGAGAGGCGGGAGCCGGGACAGGGGCGGGGCGGCGGCGGCGGCCGGGGGCGCCGCGCCTCCCCTCGCGGACGGCCGGGCTGACGGCGCTGAGCCCCTGCGCGCGGCACATGGGGCGCTTGACCGAGGCGGCGGCAGCGGGCAGCAGCGCTTCAGCGGCTTGCTCCGCCGGGTCCCCTCCCCACCTCCCCC
>NW_026000016.1:1720141-1759270 GCF_001458135.2 Marmota marmota marmota
CCTGCCCCGCCGCCACCCGGGTTGAATGGAGCGGGGCGGGCGGGGGAGCCGGGCGCTGCTTGCTGGGCATTGCCTAATACGGTGCATGGCGCGGCGCAGCGGCCGGGGCGCGGGCCGGAGGTTAAGTATAGACCGGGGCAGGAATTCGGGACCGACCCGCGGGGGAGGCGGCCGGGCCCGGTCGCCCGCTTTGCCACCGCCTTCGGCTGCCGTTGAAGGAACGCCCGGGTCCTGCCACTCAGGAGCCCCGAGCCGCCTGCACAGACTGCAAATCCGCTTTGAGGGCCGGTTCCTCAAAGCAGAGCGTGCGGTTCCTGGTGCTGCAGATCCCAGGGCAATTTTTCTTCACTGTTAATTTCGCCGTAACTCTTCATTAATTAATTAAATTCAAAGCATTGTATGTCTTAGAGCTTCTTATGTGGAATAGTTTTTTTAAACCCTGTCTTATCAGAGCACGACAGTTGTGTCCAGCATCTTTATGGCTCCACATTCCATTACTGATACCCTGTCCTTTTTATTTCTGGCTCGTCTTATGACTTACAAGTGAGATTTACACAATAACTGTTCACTCTTCAAAGAGCTGTATTGATGACTTCTGTGTCAACTTGTTCCCCAAACCTGGGAGAAAATGCTTTTCAGTTGCAAAATTACATCCCCTTTTGAAAAGTGATTTTTCCCAGTGTCACACAAAGTATTATTAACCTATATAAATGTAAGGAGAAGTTTACTATTTTAAACTTTCTCCAGGGCTTATAGAAAAAAAATGTGATTGATAAAGATTTAATAAACCTTTTAGTGCGGTATTATAAGCTTAGCCTATTTTACTGAATACCAAAAGTAGTATATGAATATATATTAATTGAGGAATTACTATGTGCCAGTTACTGTGCTGGTTTTTCACATGTATTAACTGTTTTTAATTCTCCACATCCTGCAAGGGCACATGATACTACATTTTATAGGTTAGGAAACTGAGACTCAGGTCAAGATCACAAACAGCACCTAGAGTTGTCCTACTTCATCTTTGTGCTTTCCTAAGTTTTATAATCTTTTTAAAATATTTTTTTAGTTATAGAAGGACATAATACCTTTATTATTATTATTTTTTAATGTGGTGCTGAGGAACAGCCCAGTGCCTCACACTTGCTAGGCAAGTACCCTACCACTGAGCTACAACCCCAGTTTTATAATCTTGACAGGAGACAAAAATAATATATTCAAAGCAAATGGAGAACAATTTAGTGTTCATCATGTGATGCTGCCTTGAAATTCAGTTGGGACTGAAAGATTTCTCTCTGCTCTTGGATAATTTCATTAATTTAATAAACATCTTTAGAACACGTGCCTTGTGTTAATTCATTCACTGTCCCTTCCCTTTATGTCCACTCTCCACTTTGAAGGCCAGATTACCATTTCAGACACTGCATTTTAAAGCCTTCAGTGAGAAGAAATAAGGATAAAAACAAATAAATAAAAACCAGCCTTTAGTGACTTTACACCTCCTCTCTAAGGGATTTAGGCTGTCACTCAAGCCCAATTTCCCCTGCAGTCTTCTTACATTTGAAATCTCTATTGGTCCTCAAAGCACCAAGCATTTTTGTGGTCTTTGCTATGTTTGCCCAGTTTCTTCTCTCTTTGCATGGTGCCCTCCTTATTTTGCCCATGACTTCTAACCAAGTCAGCCTATTTGTAGTTTTCTAAGTCTTCTGCCTCCCCTGGGGCAGAATTAAATGCCTTCTCCTTTGTGTTCTAATATTTCATTCCTGTCTTCCCTACCATCCCCTGCAAACCAGTGCTTAGTCTAAACTTACCTGTTCTCTGCCTAAGAAGGTCCCTTGGCATTTTCATAAGGCAAGGGTAACCAAAGTGGAGTAATCCCTAAGAGACTTAGTGGAGACTTTCTACATGCATTGATATTTGAAGAATAGGATTTGCATACATACACAGAAGGTAAACATTTCAAGTTAGATGAATTCAGTTGCAAGCTTGGTACCTTGTCTTAAATCTGAGGATCATGTTGGGGATTAGTGGTAAATCGGATTGGAGAAGTGGTGGTGTCAATATTGGGACAAAAATAAATCCATTTAATGAAGTAGTAGAGGATTAATGGAAGGTGGTTCTTTTTGTTCATTTAACACATTTCTCTTTCAGTGGAACTTTAGAGTGTTTATTTATTTTTTTGTAACAACATTGAAAACAAAATAGTATTTGAGAAATGTAACAAATATTTATATAAATGTAAAAAAGAACTTGTCTAATTCTATAAGCCTAGCGTAAACTTTTCGGTTTTTCCTTATCACCTTTCATATGAGTGTCTAATCTCCAAATTACAAATCTCCCTTCTAAGGGAAGCTTTACTTGGGCATCTTCATACAGATAGCAACCTACATGCTAATACTCCTCTCCCTTACCTGCTTTATGTTTCTCCATCCCATCTATGAGCCTGTAACTGTACCACATATTTTACTAATTTTTCATTGCTTATTATTGTCCCCATTAGAGTATAAACTTCAGGCAATACTCAGTAAATATTTATTGAATTAATGAATGTATACATATTTTAAGGCATTGTTGTTACAATAGCTGCTCTATTGTGTATACTCCTGTTTGCACTTAACAAGTGTTTCTATATAGTTTTTATAATTGCACCTTTTCACGGTTATATAAGTATGTAGCATTAATGTACAGTGACAGATTAAATCATGTCCCTAATGACATTTTGCTTCTATTTGTTTCCCTTTCCTACATTGGATTTCCTACCTTCAACATTGTTACTGTTGAATGCTTTGGATAAGTTTCTAGGAGTAGAAACCAAGCTCTGAAGGATTTTCATAGTACTTGCTCATAATAGGGTCTTGACTAGGCAGATGAGCAATTCTCATATTCATTCTTTCTCTCTTTCCTTAAAAAAATATTTTTGAGACCATATGTGTAAATGCATTGGCTTAGGTCAAGTAGGGGACATAAGATAAATATTCTAGGCCTGTCCTTGAAGTGCAACCCGGAGCATTTATATATAAACAATGATTGCAACAAAAGGACAGACTGAGATAAGTGTTTGACAGAGGTGTCAGAGGACAGACCTAGGGAGGGAGAATCAGAGAGAATTTTGTGAAGGAGATCATAGCATTTAAACTGAGCTTTGAAGGATAAGTAGGACTTAATTGGCATGAATGAGAAAACAACATGAATCAGGGTAGTGATGTGAAGTTGCTAGATATCCATTGAGGCAAAACCAAACAGGCCTGACATGTAGAATGGGAAGTACAGATGGACAAGTGCAGATGGGAAGTGCAAATGGCCCAAGCTAAGTAGCTTGGGCCACTGCTCAGGGCCTCAGATATTTTGCTGGTGTGTTTGGGTTTTAATCTGTCAGCAGTACTGGGCAGTGTCAATTAAAGGATTTTTTTCACTGCTTTGTTAATTGGGTTACCTTGGACAAGTTAACTTCTCTGATCCTTAGTTTTCTCATCTGTAAAATTGGAATGAAACAACTACTTTGTAAAATTGTTACGAAGAATAAAGAGAATAGAATTGAGGTTCTTAGCAAGGTGCCTAATGCACGGGAACATAACATTTTAATGTTTAAAAATATTAATTCCTGACCCCCTTGTTTAAAATTGCACTTTTTGCAAAAAGAGAACTATTTAAAATATTTCTATAGTATACTTATTAAGTGTTACATAATACGTATGCCTTTTAGATACCTTTTTATTGCTGGGGAGGATAGATTATGTGGATTTACCCCAATTTGTTTATCTATTCATCTGTTTGAGTTCTTTCCACTTTGGGGCAATCATAATTAAGGTTGTGAACATCCATGTACGAAGTCAGTATATGAACATATGCTTTTATTTTTCTTGGATGAATACCTGTAAGTGGAGTGACTGTGTCATGTAATAGTCCCAAGTTTAATTTCTTAAGCAACTGCAGAACTGTTTTCCGTGGGAGTTGCACCATTTTTACCTTCCTTTGGGCAATGAATAAGACTTGCAGTTGCTGTACATCCTTGCCAGCATTTGGTATGGCCCGTCATGGTGACTTTAGACATCTAGTAAGTATATTGTCTCCCTGTGGTTTTAGCTTTCATTTTCTTAGTGACTAATGATACTGCATATCTTTTCAAGTGCTTACTTGCTATTTGTATGTCTTCTTGGGTATTAGTATCTGTTCACATATTTTGCCAGTTTTTTTCTTTAATGCATTGTTTGGTTTCCTCAGCTGATTTTTGAGATTTCTTCATATAGTCTAGACTTAGGTCCTTGCCAGACAGGTGATTTGCAAGTATTTTCTCTGAGTTGTGACTTGACTTTCATTTACTTAGCTGTGCTTCTCAAAGAGCAAATGGTCTAAATCATAATTGAGTCCAGCTTATCAGACTTTTTTTTTTTTCTAAACCTTTGGGCTGAACTTTTTATTGGCATGAGTGCCTGTGTGCTCTCAGTGGAAACATTCATATGTTGGCTGCAAAAGAAAGTACAGATTTAGTGTACTAAAGGCAGTTTAGGGATGTTAATGAACAATGTATGAAAGTAAAGATGTGTGAAAGTGAAGACCATTTTTCATACATTCCTCCAAAGGATTGCTTTAAAGGAGAAATATAGAAGATATGACAAATTAGAATATCATATTTCAAAAACTGTTGAAATGATGGATCTAGGTAATGCACATCAATAACTGCTACCATCACAAGAAAAAAGAGGAACATTAAGAAATTATGTGCTCCTTATAGAAGTATCAAAACAACCTTTGAAAGCCTTGCCAGAGGATCAAACATGAATCTGATCAAGGTAACTACCTACCAATTTACAGGAAATACAGGGACAGAACATAATAAAATGACACGTGGGTATCCAATTAGCAAAATCCAGACTGCGAGTAACTCTTCAGGAACAACCACCCAGTGTTTCACAGATAAACTGCAAAAGAGATAGAGGGAAGGCAAGATGTAGGGGGGAAACCTATTGAGGGAGTCATGAGAGACTTACCAATAATTACAGTATATGAATCCTATTTCAGTCATGATTTTAAAAGATTATGAAACAATCAAAATTATAGCTTGTCTTAATATTTTATGACATTGATTTTTTTAACATCGGATATAGTGGTATTATAGCTTTGCCTATTAAAATAATCATATCACTGCTGGGCATGGGTGGCACACGCGTATAACCCCAGTGGTCAGGAGGCTGAGGCAGAAGGATTACAAGTTCAAATCCAGCCTCAGCAATTTAGCAAGGCCCTATGCAACTTAATGAGAACTTATCTCAATAAAATATAAAAAAGGCTGGGAATGTGGCTCAGTGGTTAAATACCCCTGGATTCAAAACATGTTACCTCCCCCAAAATCATTTTAGAGATACATAATGAAACATTTATAAATCATTGGATATTGGATATCTGATTCAAAATAATCAGGGAAGAGAAAGAAGTAGAGATTTGGATGAAACAGGATTTTCCATAGGATATTAACTGTTGAAGCTGCATCATGGGCACATGAAGGGGTTTATTATACCATTCTCTACCTTTCCCTATATGTTTGAAACTGCTTACAGAATGTTGGATTTTTTTTTAAAGGAGATATAAGTATAGGTAACTAAGTTTTTCAGGGAACAGGTGGTCAGTCTCCAAGAAATCTCAAAAGAAAAAGAAGCCCTGGAAGATAGCTGGAAGAAAGAGGTGCCCCTTCAATAGGCCCCTGAGGGTCATTGTAGCCATAGTGGCTTGAGAAGGAGGCCTCTGTGTTGTGTAAGTTATGCCACATTTTTCTTGTGATAGCACTATTCTGTTATCTTCACTTACTAATTTAATAGTTCCCCCAAACAAAAACTATGTCTTATATATATCTCTAGTTCCCTAGCATCTAGCTCAGTGCCAGCTTAGCAAGAAATGTTGAATCTGAAAGATGAATGAATAAATAAATGAATTTAGCAAGGAAGAAATCTTTATATTGAACTTATTTGTTTTTTGCCAAAGAGATTCTGTTTTACCAAGGGCTGATTGATTGCCTCTATTTGGGTTCAGATAATCAATAGCTGTGACATATTTACAAACAAAACAGAACAGAACATCCCCAAAAATGATTTATAGTGTCAGAAATTGTAGTTACTTTTCAATTTTTTTGTTTTATTAAATGACTGAACTGATGGATGAAGGACGTCCAAAGTTAGTTAAATGTAGGATCCTTAGAAAAACTTTGTCATTTCTTTTGATGGGGGCATTTAGGATATGAGTTCTAATTAGTTTAGAGTAGATCGTGGCCTTATTTACTGAAAAAGAGAGAAGCAGTTAGAATAGATGGTTCAGTGACTCTTTTGAACCCTAGAGTATATTCATTTATTTTGAACAATGTAGCGACTGCTATACTTATTGGTAGAATACTGCCACCTATGGAACAACAGTAAAACTTTTCATTAGAATCCATGGGTTGTTTTTTTTTTTTTTTTTTGCATAATGCTATTAAAAATTTGGAAAACTTGCCATTTAAATTTATTCTTCAGTGAATTCTTTCACTTACCATAATTCTTATGCTAAGTGAAGCAGTTGTATAGTGGAAAAATTATATCTCAGATTAATTTTTAATTAATAGTTATAGCTCAGATTTATATTTTATAGACATCTGAGTTGAGTTTGCCTAAACAAAGACAAAGGTATGGGAAAATGTTTAAGTTTATTAAGCTCATTGAGCTTTTTGTTTTCTTATCAGAAGCATAGGGACTTGGGATTGTGGTTAATGAACTCCTAACATTTTAAGCCTGAAAGGTACCTAAAACATCCAGGTTAGCATTCTATGATTAGCCCATCATTGAATTTGATGTTGATATTCACACGAGAAGAATCTAAGAGTGGAATTCAGTGAAGCAGTTGTATAGTGGAAAAAGAATAAAACTGGCGGTTTGGAAACCTCAGAGGTTCTAGTGAAGCCTTGTTGGTGAACTTAATCTAAGGCTTAGGGTCAGTAACTTAAATGTCTCTGGATGATGATTATCTCATCAGAAAGAGCGGTTTTCAAACTCTTTTGGAAAGCAGACTACTATGAGTTAAAATATTTGAGCCTAGACTCCCCCCATATGATTTTCATGATGTATCAGTAGTATGAATTTAAGTATGAATTACTATGATCAGCTTCTATCTAAGGGTATAGAATCAGATCAGTGCAACATAGTGTTTAGAAGCAGAGCCTCTGATGGTTTTAGCCTCTGGTGGTTTTAGGTCCAAGCAAACTGATTGTGTGTCCTCAGCAGTAAAATAGGATAATACCTGATAGGGTTATTATAAAATTAAGTGTGAATATGTAACAGTGTCTAGAACATAGAAAGCAATCTAAGATATGCTTATTATTATTGTTGTTATCAATATTTCTGCATTTCAGATGTCTGATCATTTCATTTACTTCCTATTGTATCTGATAAGAAAGTCATTGCTCTTACTTGGGTATATGCTAAGGAGGAATTCTAGGAGTGGGAGTGTCATCCCGCCGTGTTCTTACTGTTCTGTTGAGTTGTGTCTTCACTCCATTCAACCACTGATTTCTTTGCAGGAAACTTTTAAAGCTGTCTGTCCATGGCATGAGGGTTGTTTAGTTAAAAACTTAAAACTGTATAATTTCATAATTTGTGAAACCACTCAACTGGATGCTTTGAAGACTGATCTACCAGACTGGGCTAACTCCTCATTTCCATGGGTGTGTTATTCAGACTTTTGAAACAGGGAAAATGAGGCAACTTTTTTCAGTTTCAGCATGCTTTAGTGTTTGTAAGGGAAACTCTGAAAAAAATTACTTCTCATTGGTTACTCAAGCAAGAGTGAGAAGCAGTATGAGAAAGCTAATGGCCAGAGTGTGGCGTATATTTTAAGTACAATTAATTCGTGGAACAGAATCTGTATTTAATATATGAAGGTAAGCTGAAAAGTGAGGGTTAATGTATTTTGGGGGGTTTCTTAAATTAAAGTTTTGAAGGTAGACCATGTCTGATTTTCTGTCTATCCTTTCTGTGGTATAGCATCTATTTTTATTCTGTGAAAATTATGTAAATAGTAATTGATGATTCTTATTCAAGATTTCTACTTATACCCGTATATATTACATAGTTGCATAAAATATGTATTTATACACACAAGTGCAGCTTTTGACAGATTTTTACCTCATGACACCTTCACATAATTTTATTAACTTCTAAATGATAGTGTCATTTTTGGTACATAAAACTATTTTCTGAGTCCAGAAATAAACTGGACAGTGTCTTCTCTGGTTGGTCTCTTGTGTTCTCTTCCTGCCCTTGCAGAATCAATATAATAATGCCTTTTCTGCTTTTGTATTGATTGAAGAAGAAATACAATTGATTAATAAATATATGAAAAAGTGTTCATCATCTCTAGCAATTAGAGAAATGCAAATCAAAACTACTTTTTTAAAATATATATATATATATATATTTGTTGTTGTTGTTGTTGTTGACACAGTGCCTTTATTTTATTTATATATGGTGCTGAGGATCGAACCCAGGGCCTCACACGTGTTAGACGAGCACTCTTCCACTGAGCCCCAGCCCCAGCCCCTCAAAACTACTTTAAGATTTCATCTCACTCCAGTCATAATGGCAGCTATCAGCAATATAAGCACAATAAGTGTTGGTGAGGTTGTGGGGGGAAAAGGCACACTCGTACATTGCTGGTAGAACTGCAAATTGGTGCAACCACTCTGGAAAGCAGTATGGAGATTCCTTATAAAACTTAGAATGGAACCACCATTTGACCCAGCTATCCCACTTTTTTGTCCATACCCAAAGGACTTAAAAACAGCATACTACAGAGATCCAGCCACATCAATATTTATAGTAGCTCAACTTACAATAGCTAAACTATGGAACCAACTTAGGTGTCCTTTGGTAGCTGAATGGGTAAAGAAAATGTGGTGTAGATACACATGGAATATTATTCAGCCTTAAAGAAGAATGAAATGATGGCATTTGCCAGTGAATGGATGGAGCTGGAGACTATCATGCTAAGCAAAATAAGCCAATCCCAAAAAACCAAAAGCTGAATGTTTTCTCTGATATGGAGATACTAATTCACAATAAGCATGGGGCGTGGGGCTAGAGAAGAATAGAGTTACTTTGAATTAGGCAGAGAGGAATGAAGGGAGGGGCGGGGGTATGGAGGTAGAAAGGATAACAGAATGAATTGGACATTAATACTCTATGTGCATAGATGATTATGTGACCAGTGTGATTCTACATCATGTGCAACCAGAAGAAAGTTATGCTCCATTTATGTATGATATGTCAAAGTGCATTCTTCTGTCATGTATAATTAGAACAAATAAAAAAATTATGGTAAAATATGCATAACATTTACCATCTTACCTTTTTAAAATGTGCATCTCAGTGGCATTAAGTATATTCACATTGTTATGCAGCCATTAACATTGTCTGTGCCCCTAGCTTATTTTACTTGTTTCTTTGTAGTTCATCCACATCATGGCATTTGTCAGAGTTTCCTTCCTTTTTAAGGCTGAATAATATTCCATTGTGTGGATAGACCATGGCTTATCCATTCAGTCATTGATGGACATTTGGGTTGCTTCTGCTTTATAACTGTTGTGGATAATGCTGCCCGAACATGCAGTGGTATGAATTTAATAGAACTTTATAAAATACTTTTTTTCTAGGTGGTTGGTTCTGGCTATTGCCATGGTACGTTTTTATATGGAAAAAGGAACACACAGAGGTTTATATAAAAGTATTCAGAAGACACTTAAATTTTTCCAGACATTTGCCTTGCTTGAGGTAAGTTTTCTATCGTGCTATTTCTCTATGTTGCAGTATTTTTTGAAAATATTTTTGTTGATCAGTGTCAGTCTTATTTTGCTACTTACCACCTACAGATTGGTTTAATACCAGTGTTGAAGGGGAGTTATTTTATATAATTGACTTTTGATTTTTTTTTTATTTGCTTACAGATAGTCCACTGTTTAATTGGTGAGTTTTTGCTCTGATTTTATCTTTTCATTATGATTTGCCTTTAGGGCAATAGTTGACTTGTTTTTCTCTTCAAGGAATTGTGCCTACTTCTGTGCTTGTGACTGGGGTCCAAGTGAGTTCAAGAATCTTTATGGTGTGGCTTATTACTCACAGTATAAAACCGGTAAGTAATATAAACATGCTGTGTTCTTGAGCCTGCAGTGAAGCTTTCCATTTATTGATGTCTAAAATATTAACATTTGCATATTTCAGAAAGCAGAATATTTAGGCAAAAAAGAATTGGATTTAAATTTAAGTATCATTCTATGTTGATTTCATGCTGTGATACACTGACTTTGAAAAATAAACAACCAAATTATTGACATTTTTACCCACAATATACTCTTCTCTGATGTTTATAGTGGTTTTTAAAATTAACATTCATCTTCTGTCAGATACCTAAGTGAAAATTTTCTGCTGAAGTTTTTTTTTTCTATTAAAGTGATTCTCTTTGATTCTATAATTGAAGTTGTCAGTATAAACAGTTTATTTTTTCTCATTTAGCATTAGTATTCTTGCACATTCAAAAAGTAAATGTAGTGGGTCTGAACAAATGGAAAAGACTAAATTAAAAGTGAGTTTGTTTTTTTTTTAAATAATCAAAGGGTACAAAATCTCAGTTAAGCAAGAGGAATAAGTTCAAGAGATCTGTTGCACAACATGGGAAATGGTGTTAATTAAAAGGTATTTCTAACAGTAGGTTTTCAGTGTTCTCACCACAAATAAATGCCAAATCTAGGAAGGAGTACACTTGTTAATTAGCTTGCTTTAGCCATTCCATAATGTCTATGTATTTTAAAACACCATGTTTTACAGTGTAAATATATGCAATTTAAAAAATATATATATTTTTAGTTGTAGAGGGACACAGTATCTTTTTACTTTTGTTTATTTTTATGTGGTGCTAAGGATCAAACCCAGTACCTCACACGTACTAGGCTAGCGCTCTACCCCTGAACTACAGCCCCAGCCCAAATACGTGCCATTTTAATTTGTCAATTAAAGCATAATCTTTAAAAAAGGTAGGGTCAAAACACTTAGGGAAAATATTATTTATGGAGGCATGAAAAGAGACAGACTTAATTACTGAATCTAATTAATGGCTTAAGTCTTTTTAGACAAAACAAATACCAGGCCGATGCTGTCAAGACACTGGGCTTTTTAAACCTACTACGGAAACATTTCCCTGCTCGACCCCTCTGACCTTCTTGACAGCCCTGGTAGCCTACTGTCTACTTGAGGACAGATCTCTGGCCTCCTTTCCATTCTGCAGATGCCTTTCTTGTCTCCTCTGTGCTTTGGGACTGGCACCTAACCTCCTCTCCATTTCCTCTTAGCCTCGCTGGCCGCCTGTCTGCTTGGGGACAGATCTCTGACCTTACGCCTTTTTACTACTCCACACTGTTGTCCCTCTTGACTGGTGTGTTTCACTCCACTTTCTGGATCTACCCAGTCCCTAACCACCGTACCCATAGCTGTGAGCACATGCTGCAGGGAGAGGCAGCCTCTTCATTGATTCTGGTTGCTTCCCAACTTAAAAGCAGGAAAACAACATTATCAAAATAAAAGACAGCCCAGACTGTCTCTTCCAGGCCACAGAGGATCTGAAGAAGGAGGGAGAAGAAAGACAAAGATAGGAAAGCCAATATGCACTAGAGAGAGAAGAAATTAAAGTAACACTGCTATGGAGTGGCAAGTTCCAAAGAGGGGGAAAAAAAAAAAAGGATCTTTCCTTTTATCCAGAGAATCTGTCCCTTAGTATTACTTTTTCTTTTTGTTCCATAATAGTTTTCCATTGGCACCTATCAGCCACTTCTTAATTAATTCAACATTTATTGAACACATTTGGTATACTTAGCAGAGTTCTAATTTCTGCATTTACAAAAATAAATAAGGTAATACAAGCTGTCAAGGTACTGGCTATTGGGAAGTGGGGCGGGGGGCGGCAGCAGTTCAACAAGCATTGAATCATGGAACAGATACTAACTGCAGCTGTTCAATGCCTGACACTATGGGATATGGCTGGTATAACACAAATATGATTCCCATCTCAGGGAGCCCAAAATTAAGAGAGAAGATAAGTAAGTGGTAACACAAATGCTTATTTAATTATATTAGTGTTAAGTGCTTTAAAACGAGAGCCCAGTTTGCATTGCAATAACCTAGGGACCAAGTCCTTTCTAGGGAGTGATAAAGTGAAAAAGTGATATGTAAGTTGAACACAGACAGATATACAAGAATTAGCCAGAAGAAATTTTAATACAGATTGGCACGTGTTGTGTTATATACAAATACAAACAAAATACTGTGAACACAAGGAAGGTGAGCAAGTAACTGCTCAAGTGCGAGGAGAGACTTAGGAAAGTTTTCCAGAGGGTATAATCTTTTAGCTGATGAGGAAAGATTTTCTATGGGAAACAATAAGGATTAACATTCTAATCAGATGGAATAATGTGTAAGGACCCAAATGTTCAGAGTATATATTCTGGAAATAACACAAAGTTTAGTGTTACCACAATGAGAAGCAGGTGGGAGGATTGCATGGTTGTAGATGAAGCTGGACAGGTTTCTGAGCTCAGATTGTATGGAACCCCAGATATCATGCTCAAGGTTATAGGATTTATCCCTTTACCCCATTTAGCAACAGGGGAGCAGTGAAGCTTTTAAATCATTAAGATTTAGCTGATTTTGTTTGTTTGTTTGTTTGCTTTGTTTTGTTTTTAAGAGAAAATTTTCATCCATGAGGAAAATAGAGGATAAACTGTTTAGGAGATGGTCACAGTAGTCTGGATAAGAAATGATAAGGTGCTGAATTAAAATAGTCGTAATCAGGACCAAGACTGGGGGGCAGATTACAGAGTTCGTATCATAGTAGAATATGTGTGATGTGTGACTGGATGACTAATAGAATGTTGGAGAGTCCGATTGTTGCCATTCTGCTTTCAAGGAGATGATGGTTGGAGTTACTGGCTGGAGTGAAGGATGAGGGAGAAAAATCAGTAAATAGTTGACCATTCCTGTGAGTAGGATGTACTTAACTTCCATGTTAGTAGCTAATTATACAGTGGTAACTGCCTTAAGTTTTCTGTGTTGCATTTGCCTTCCCCACCCAGTCCATTTTAATAAAAAAACAATAAATAATCAAAATAATTAAGATGTATCTCTCTTTGACAAGTAAGTTCAGGGTTGAACGACACTGGATTTCTCTGTACTTCTGCAGATCCAGAATGAGGAGAGTGTGGTGCTTTTTCTGGTGTCGTGGACGGTGACTGAGATCACTCGCTATTCCTTCTACACATTCAGTCTTCTCGACCACTTGCCATACTTCATTAAATGGGCCAGGTGGCGATGTCTTGCAGTTTAGCTTTTTACCATCCTGTGCATGCTTTTTGTGTGCTGAGCTAACACCCGAGAATTAAAATTTGTGTTGCAGCTCACGATGCCAGAATGCGGTTGTTCTGGTTATTAGCAGTGTTATAACTTGTATTCTAGAAGCTTGATTTAATGATCAGAGGTGAATCATGTTAATATGCATTTTGTGTGAAATTGAAACAAGATAAATCCTTAAGTAATCTCAGAACCAGTCATTTATTTTTCTTTGAAAGTATGATATGTACTTTTGGAATTACATTAAAGCTGTACTAAATATGTGGTATTTTATCTGATTGATTTAAATCATTTTAATATTCAGTCTGACATCCACAATTTTTAACTTCTTATATAACAGTACCTGTTTTTTCTTTTGTTCTAAATAGTAGAGACAGACATTTTCTTGAAATTGTATTAGGAATGTGAACCAAAGTTATATTTTAGGGGTTCCAAATATGTCTATCCTAAACTAGTAGTTCTAAAAACAAAGATATAGCCAATTATCTTTAAAAATATAATTTTTAATATATTATCTTAAAAAGATAATAACTTTTTTTTTTTTTTTGGCTACTTGGGGATTGAACCCAGGATTGCTCTGCCACTGAGCCACATCCCCATTCCTTTTTATATTTGAATCGGAGTCTCATTAAGTTACTAAGACTGGCCTCAAAACTTGTGATACTCCTTCCTTAGCCTCCCCAGTCACTGGGATTACAGGTGTGTACCACCACACCCAGCTCCTGTTCTTTTTGAATTCTTTGGGCAACTAATATTTTACAAAGATATTTAGAAACAAAACTGCTCTTTGGAGACCAAATCACAAACCAGTATAGATTTGTCCATTCCATTCTCTTTGTTGTGTTTATAGTAGTAATAACATAATAACAGCTGGTGTATGCTGGCTGCACACCTGATGCGCAGCTATGAACCAGACACAACCAGAGGTATCGTCTCATGAAGAAGACAAAAAGTTACAAAACTAATAGGTTCATGATAAGTCAGGAGGTGGTAAGTGCAAGATGTACTCCCATCTCTGAGTATGACAGTAGTAGTTAACTGATGCCTTATGTAGAATAATTAGATCTATAGTAGTGATTTATTATAGTAGTAAATAAAAGTAATGTTTTCATTGTAAAAAGCTCAGAAGTATATAGAATAAACATGATCAGTTCCTGCCCAGCCCACAGGCTTCCTTTAGAAGGGAAAACCAGAATTACACAGACTTTTTTAGAAAAAAAAATATAAAAACACAGGTGTGAATTTTCAAAACATAAGTAGGGTGATACTATACTTGGTTTTTGTTTATATCTTGGAGCTCTCTCTTTTTTTTTTAATCAGTACAGGTAAATTTTGATCTCTTTCTTTAATATTCTAATGAACCAATTCTCATTCTAAGTGAACCAGTTCTCTATGGTTGGAATTTAGATTGTTTCCAGTCTTCTGATAGTATAAGTAATGCTTTGACATCCTATATCCAATGCTATATTTCTGTTATTTTTTTTAAAAAACTCTGATATTTGTTAGTTTCAGATCCTCATAAGAGCCTAACACTTTTTCTTAATTGATTACCTTTTTTTATAGCTCATGTATTATACATGTTCAAATATAATAAATTAGAATATATAAATTAAAAAAAGGAAATAGCTTTAAAATCCATCTATACAAGAATGACCACTGATCTGATCAAGGATTATGTTCTGTTATATTGTCTCTCAGACTTTTAAAAACATTCTTTTTTAGACATTTGTGATTTACCACTTTACATATAATAAAATTCTTTAAGATTATATTTTTAGTTTAAATATATTGTCTGTCACAAGAAGGTTGCTCTACCGTTTATAGATGTCTGGTTGATTTTATCAGTGTCCTACATAAATGTATAGCCACTTTTAATGATTGAACCTTTTACAGGGTTGGCAGTTTTGAATGTAGTTGGACTTAGAATGCATATCAATATCATTTTGCATGATAGTCTTTGGGACCTCTGGTGTCTTTAAAAATATTAACTCATGGCATAGACTCTTTTAATTGGCTATATTTACAAAATTTGTTTGAAGAAGGTGACAATGAACCTTATGCATTTTCCTCAGGTCATGCACATTAGTCTTTGATGGTTTGTCTCTGTGCCTTTTGCAATGCATTTGCATGTCTTGCTTTTCTAGAAAAGCACAAAACTGCCATTGTGTGCCTAAGTTTTCTATTTAGAAAAGATTTGTCAATTGCCTTAATGTTAAAAAAGATGCAATGTAAAATCTTTCAACTTTGAAATGCATGTGCTATCATAATCCTTGTCATTTAATCACAATCATAATTACATTTCCTGTCCAAAAAAATCTTAAAAATCTCCACTGTCTGATTATATTTCAACCTCTTTCAGTAATCTAAAATAATAATAGTTTTTAAATTCAAATGTGGAAGCTATTGTTCTCAAATAAAACTTCACTTTAAAAATTGCTTCCTATTTGGCCTACAGACATAATTTAAATGTATTTTGATTCTGCTTATGTGTTGAGGGTGTTCTTGGAAAACTTCACAGAATAGATAATTGTACAGTGGGTTATGTTTTCAAATTCCCTTCCATTTTAATTTCAAAAGTGCATTCCCTCTAAACTATTTGAGGTGACAGTTGGGAATCTTCAAGGAAGTGTTAGATCTTTCTGAATGTGGATAGTTAAATCTCCTGTAAGTCTACCCTCAGAACTTAGTGACATGTAATTTTTTTTTAAAGTACAAGTAGAGTCAGATAAGTTGTATTAGACATTTTCACTGTCTTTAAGGCTTTAAAGAAATTTACTCTAGGAGTGATAATTTTTTTTTTCTATTAAAAAACAGTGTTACCCAAAAAGTCATTTGAGAGCCACATAAAATAAAAAACAATCAGTTTGGGTTTTTTTTTTCCTTGTGAAAAGAATATAAAATTTTCAGTTACATAATTTTGTTAACTTGAGATAGGAAAAGATTGATTTAAATATTGCACAGATAACTATACAAGACTGGTAAGAAAGCAGGGTTAAAACCAAGGAGAGAATAAATGGGTAGAGGAAAGGGAATCTTTTTTCTTTCACCATTAATTCATTTTGGCAAATAATTGTGTTGTTCTTTCGAGCATCACTTATCCTCATAGATTTGTGGTCCAGAGGAATCGGGTGATTTTTAAGTTGTCTCCAAGCTGCTTCAACCATCAAATTTAACTTCTATAAATGTTTCCAAATGCCAGCAGTGATTAAATAAGACACAGATTGACTTGATTTCTTTTTCCATCAACATTTTGACCTTACTTTTCGATGGTAACTGCTGTATAATGAATAACTTGGAGAAAAGTAATTTTCTTTAGTGAGGAAGTGTCATTGTTTTGGAACCCCTAGGCTCTTCCTGTGTGAGACCAGGAGAAAACCGGGTGTTCCCCTCATAAACAAGGCCTGGCCCTCTCTGGGCTAGAGACCTTGCCAGGGGCCAGATGAACTAGTGGTGATTTTGGAGTTTGAATAGAAATTTCCAGCTCTATTTTTAAGCAAAAGAACTGTATATTTCTTTGAATACATAGTAATTTGTCTTCTTTTATTCTGAGAGCAGTTTGAGACAACACACTCCTTAGTAGTTAACTGATGTCTTATGTAGAATTGTTAGTTCTATAGTAGTAATTAGTTTTAAAAATACCTTTTAAGGATAACTGCTGTGGACATTCTAAGGTTTAGATACACTAGGATCAAAACCAGCGTTTTTAACCACTGAACATTTGATCACTAAATAAACAGCCCAGTCATAGGGGGCAAAAAAGCAGTCCCTTATGATCCCATGCACCAAAGAACACACCTTTACAATAATTAAAAGACTGTGTTAAGAAACAAGTAGTGAGCCACAGGGGAGCACACCTATCGTCCTAACTACCCCGGTGGCAGAGGCCAGCTGAGCCATTTAACCACAGGAGTTTAAGACCAAGCAGGGCAACATAGCATGACCCTGTCTCAAAAAACCCAAAACTTTAAATGTATAAAACTATTTCAATACAGTGAAGTAAGTTCGCTTCTTATTTTACTAAGAAGATCTAGCCATTTAGAATGAAAACTGCCATTAGAAAAAAAAGGAGGGATAGTTAGTGAGTAAATGATTAAAGCAAAAAAATGGACCTACTTATGTGAGGTTATTGTAGGAGAGTCTCAATGTTTAAATGCATTCATTTTGAAAGTCTCATGTTATAAAATCCAAAGTGATTCCAGGAAAATAATTCTCTGAGGTTTTTTTCCTTTCTCCAGGTATAATTTTTTTATCATCTTATACCCTGTTGGAGTTGCTGGTGAACTTCTTACAATATATGCTGCCCTGCCGTATGTGAAGAAAACAGGAATGTTTTCAATAAGACTTCCTAACAAATACAATGTCTCTTTTGACTACTATTATTTTCTTCTCATAACCATGGCCTCATATATACCATGTAAGTATATATTTATTAGTACTTGTGTTTAACACATGCTATGCAGAATTTTAGAAAGGTGTCATAATAACCTAATGACTGCTCAAAATACATTAAAATTGCTCAGTACCATGTTTGTTTATAACTTAGAATAATTGAAGGGGGAATGACTTTTTAACTGGCTATGAGGAAAAAGGTAAGTAAATTAATACACAGTAATTGCTTTTTCAGAATCAGTTAAAAATAGATGTGCTTTGTACAATAAATTTTTCTAAAGAAAAAGAAAAACATTTGAAAAGTATGCTGTTTGTAAACATTTGGAATTTAAAATCATTTGTATCTGTTCATTAAGCATACTTGGAAAAATCATCTAGGAGTACTTTTTAGTCTGATTTGTGTTGCTCTGTGTACTAGAAAACAGTAAATATTTCTTTAAATATTTTCAATAATTCAGCCTCTTCACTAGCCTCTCATTATGTTTCAGTAGTTGAAATAAATTGGTAAGACTTTAAACATTTATTTAAATACTAATAAGATCTATTTTTAGATCAGATTTTGCTAGTCATTAGCAGGAAATAGAAGAGAAAAGGCAAGGTTGTTATGTACCTTTTCTCAGTGAAATGATAGACTGATGTAAGTGCGGGAAGAGAGGAAATGAAAGTCCATAGAATATCACCTAAAGGGGTGTGCATAAAACTTAGGCAATACCTTGAGGTCTCTCTCCACCTTTGAAGTTTTTCCAAAATCAGAAGGTACTTGAGTGTTGTCTTCTAGCATTTCACCTAACTCTGTATCCGATTTTTCCATGCAAGCCAGTTCAGGAGGGCTCAGGAAGGTATTCCTGCACTGTCACCCCCTTGCTTTCCCCAGTACCCAGTTAATGGTAACATGGCTTGAGCTGCAGCAGAGCCTGCATGACTTTTCAAAGTGTTACTGAATTCTAAATTCAGACTTGTTCCTCCTGATCATTAGGAAGGGGTATTTCTCAAGGTGTTTAAGTTTTCTAAACACAGAACAAACAAAAACATTCTCAAAAGTTTATTGCATTAAAATGTTTGGATCTAGAGCTTCATAATATGTTTGGGGGTTAGCAATAATATACACTGTGCTTTATTCCAAACACTGCCACATTTAACAGGTTTCAGGCATAAACAATTTAAAGCAATAGCTTATCTTTCTTTGTTTTCTTTTTTCAATTAAGTGTTTCCACAACTCTATTTTCATATGTTACGTCAAAGAAGAAAGGTGCTTCATGGAGAGGTGATTGTAGAAAAGGATGATTAAATGATCCCTACAAACAAGGTGCTTTTTCCAGAATAACCAGGATTACTTGAGTCCAAGTTTTAATAACAAGAATAAAGAACTTCATGAAATATCATGGAATGTATTATTGTTTCTTAAAATATATCTGAGACTAATGGTGTTTGCCAATATTTGTCTTCATATTGTGCCAAGTCCATTTTTTAGAAGAACTGTATAGTTATTATGAGTTCCTGGGTAGATGTTGATCATTTAGAAAATAACTGGGTGTATTACCTGGGGGCAGGGATATTTTTATTTTACTAATTTTTTTTTGCAACTTATGCTCAATGCTTTTAAAATAAATCTCTACAAATTAGTTTAATGATATAACGTTAAGACACCTACAGTGACATTTGTGCAGTATTTATAAATGAAGGTAGATACAAAATTATAATAACTATTAAGAATATATTGGAACCCATAATCTATTTTTTCAAGTTATGAGTAAGGATTTGTGATTAATAACAACATTTTCAAGTGGGAACATCATTTACTATGGTAAGAATTTTGATGTAACAGTGTGAAAATCAAAAATATTCAAGTAGATATCACAGTTTGATAATTTCTTTTTCTGCAATGTTGGGGATAGAACCGGGGGCCTCATACATGCTGAGCAAGTGCTCTACCACTGAGCTACATCCCCAGCCCTAGGAAATGTCTTTGAAAATATTTCTAGGCCATTGAGATTGCTTATTAAGCATTTTTAAAAATTATTTGAATGAACCTCTAAAAGACTTTTTCAACTAGAAGGATTTTAAGAGGTTAGGAAAAAGTAAGTATATACTTTGTCCCCCTGGTAGGAAAACATGTCTGATCATGATGTACCCAGATCTCTGATTGAGAAAGGCTGCTTTATCCCGTGGAATTATCTTATAAAAATCATGTTCTGAAGATCCCTGGTGGTACTTACATGATTCAGTTACCAATTATGATCTGAAACAGACTCACTTTATTCTGAATTCCACTGAATAGCATAAAGTCTTGTAATAAAGCTCTTGTCTTCATGTTTAATGAAAAGATACATTGAGATACTTTACTACTGTTTCACTTCTTAAGTAGGTCCTTTGAAAGTTTTCCCTCATATTATAGTATGCAGATTTACTGACCCAAGTTTAGAGGAAATAAATGTGTCTCTAAAAGAAAAGGAATTTTTTTACATACTGTGGATATCTAGATGTAGTTTTAGCTTTAATATTCTATATTGTTTACATTTACAATCCACACGTAACATTAGACTTCTCAAAATAGCTTGATTGTGTGTTACTGTCTCCTAAACAATTTTTTTTTTCATGTAGAATTTGGAGTTCAGAATAGTTTTTGCAAACTTATTTTAAATAACTTGATTTTTCAAAGGTGCTATTTCTTTTGTTACATTACATTATAATGTTTCCTCTGCAGCTGAATGGGATGAGCAGTACATATTAGTTTACTAAGTCTCAACATGCTACTGTTCATTCTGGTCTTATACTGCTTGATGAGTTTTCATCTTCAATTTTTATATGGAAGAATTTTTCATTTTCCCCCATTTAGTAACTTAAGAGATTCATGTGTTCATTTTATGAAATGCTTGTCTTTTGAAAAATATTTTAAGTCGGACTCCTAAAATTTATACTGATTCACCTGTACTCCCCAAACAATTATAATACATTTCCCCCTTAAGTTGTGGAATATCTTGAAGTAGGAATTGTGATTAACTAATAAAAGTGAAAATTCATGAAACCATTTGGTGACCTATGTTAATATGCTTAAAACATATCTGAACTAAATATTAGATTTAGTTTGTTATCTTCTATAGTCAGCCAATTCTAAATTGTCATTTGTGTAGAAGATAAAATGCTAAATGGTAGTTGGATTTTAAAAAGAAAAAGTATTTGAAATTCCTTTGCATTGTTTCCTATGATGGCATATCCTTTGAATTTCTCCCAATCCTCACAACTTTCAATCATCAAATCAGGACTTGAATCAAATAGAATTTGAATTCAATTTTCTGTAGACTGTGGCATTAGGAAAACATGTCAAAATTTTGATACTAGCAACTTTCAATTGTATTTGGTGATGGTATTTGCTAAAATCTGTTTTTTAGTTTTTCATAGCCTACAGCTTGATATATTGTATTGTGCAATTTTTGAAATGTTCTAATATTTTAATTTGATATTAATATAGTGCATCCCTGATAATTTTAACCTACAAAAAAGCATGCCAAAATAAATGTAAGAAAATAATTTCAACCAAAATCCTTTCTTTGTTACTTGGCATCTGTAGATTTTAGAAGCGTGGTTTTTTTTTTGTTTTTTTTTTGCATGCTTAGATTTTTAATCATCTTTCTGGAATCTCATGGTTTCTTGTGATATATTGTAAGCAATATAAAATCTTTCAATAATCCTTCACACACACACAAATATTTATTTTGTGCCTACTGTATGCCAGCTACCTTTGTAGGAAATTAACATCTTCCTCCGATCTTCTCTCCTCTACCCTACACAGTAAACCTTTATATAATTACCAGGTTACATTAGTTAGCAAATCATATTGCAAAATAATTATTAATGCTTTTAACAAAATACAATGTGTTGATAGTATGAGGTGATGGGGTTCTTATTACATGTGTATCTGGATAACACTAAATAGACACTATTCTGGCTTAGAACCACAAATCAACCTAAAATCAATTAAAAATTATGAGACTGAGAAATTATTAAGGGATCATAGAAGGAAAAAAAACTCTAAAAAGCAACATCTGAAAAAGATTTCAAATAAATATGCAAACTTACAGGCATTTCTCTTTCTTACTCATATAGATTTGGATCACACAGAGTGGAGAGAAAAAAGCAACATAGCTTTGTAGTTTCTAATATGAAGGCATTGAATTGAATGAAAAATTCAGTTTGTTCATATTTTAGTCTAAATTTATAAGATATTTAAGTAGACGTAAGTGATTCCTGTAGATGTGAAGCTTAAAAAAATATATTCTAAAATCTTAGGTTTTTAGTGTTTCAGTTACAAGTTTTTTTTTTGTTGTTTTTTTTCACTTTTTGTTTTGAAATAATTTTAAACATAAGAAAGTTGCAAAAATAGTAAAGCCTTTATGAAGTGAACTTTGCTTGAATTCCCCCACCACTTCGCATATTTGCTATATATAGCATTCTCTCGCTCTCTCTCCAAACTATGTTGTGAACTATTTGAGAGCAAGTTGAAAACATAATTCCCACGTTTTCTAAGTGTGTATTTTCTAAGAACAAGCAAGGACATTATCTGACTTTGATGTTGTAGAATTTTAAAAAATATTTTGGTTTTATAGTAATACCTAGGTAATAAAAAATATTTTAGTTATAGATGGACACAATAGCTTTGTTTTATTTATTTATTTTTTTATGTGATGCTGAAGATCGAACCCAGTGCCTAACACGTGTGAGGTAAGTGATCAACCACTGAGCTACAACCCCAGCTCCAATACCTAGGTATTTTAATAATAGTAAGTTTTTGTTCTAATTTATAGGAGTTTGTTTGTGAAATGAGACATGAGGATTTTTTTTAACCAGATTAGTATGCCTGTGCTGAGATACATGAAGATCAATATCTGTTTTTTAGTGCTTAAAAAGCACTAAATTCTTTATACATACACAGTTTCCAGGCATATTATTAACTCTACCTTTATATTGACTTTTATGCCACTAGATTAGACTGTGATTAATTAATGTACTTTGATTTTGCTTAAAAAATTTTAACTACATTTGGTTCTACATTGCTGTACACTCTTACCATGTTATTGTGTCTTGCTGAAATTATATATAATGCAAGATTGAGATTGCTGTAAAAATTCTTTTATTTCTTGTTTCATGATAGTGACTTACTCTTTTTTTTAAGCAATTTGTACAATTTAAATATTTGAAATAATTTTTAAAACCACTCAACACTCTGTGGCTTAACTTTGAGGATAATGATTATAGAAAAGTAGTTTTCAGACCATCGCTTTTATAAGAATCATCTGAGAACCCCAGAGTCCTTCCCTTAAAGATTTTAGATCAATGACTGAGGCTGAGAAATCCACATTTTTTAGCAATTTACTTGGCAGCTCTGGTGGAGGCAGTTTGGTTGTCTAACCCTTAAGAAACAGCAACAGAGAAAGGTCAAGGGCAGGAGAGATGATGTCTTCCTAATGCCATAGTCAATGTACCTAATAGAATTGAAAAGAGTCAGTATTTCTTTAGTCATTCCTTTTTGTTTCTTATCAAAACAAACACTATAGTTTTATACCTATAAAAAATAAAAAACATGATATTTACATCCTATGAAGTAAGATATTTTTTAGGTGCCTTTTCAGTATATTTTATGCCCATACAACTTATCACATTCACTTAAGCATAAGAGAGAGAATAATAGTAAAATTGTACTGGATTTAATAATAACATGAAATAATGGACATTATTATGGTTAGCTCTGTTAAAAGATTTTTGTATAGTGCTATTGTTAATTGAATAGAACTTCCAATACTTTTAAAAAATAAGCCTCCCCCAAGACACACACATCTTAGAGGAATGTATTCAAGGTTGTGGGAATTGTATATGCTTCTGTTTGGGAGAAATATTCATGACAAAATAATGATTTGTTTTCCTGGATGATTTTAAATTTAATCACATGTTGATTAAAATAGATTTGTGGCTAAATTAATGTGTTCAGAAGCTGGTTTTATTGAGTTAAACTTTAACTGAAGTTTATTAAAACGCTTAGAACAGAAATTAATCTGAAGAACTGAGGAAATGGAATTATTAATTTACGCTAAGTCTCAGGAAGAGAAAATGGCAATTTTCAGCTCAAAGAGCATGCATTTTGTGACATCAACCTTTCTCAAAGCCGCAACTTTATTACTTGTATATGTAGCATTAGTTTCAAAATCCGGCATTTTTTAATTCCAAAATTAACATATCAGATATTTTATATAGAAACTGAATTCAAGGCATTAAAAGTGGTTTACATCTTTTATGAAAATTTAAAATTTCAGAAAGTTCAAAATTTCAGAATAGGTTTTATTGCAGTAGAGGTGATATTCTCTGTAGTAAGTTGTATAAAATACAGTAACAGGTTGGTAACAAAAGATAAATATGAACATAGCTTGTAAAAAGGCTTTTTCTTTGCTATTTTTAAACTTTTTATATTTTTATTTTTGTACTATAATTATACATAGTGGGATGCATTTTTACATGCACACAATTTTTGTACATGTACACAACTTAACAGTATAATGTGGTCAGTATTTTTCCCCAAGGTCTCTCCTTTCCCACCTCTCCTCTCTCCTCCTGGTCCGTTTCCTCTACTGGTCTTCCATTTTCATGAGATCTCACTCCTGCCATCTTTCTTTTCCCTTTTCCTCTCTAGCTTTACGTTTGAGAGAAAACATAACAACCCTTGACTTTCTGAATTTGCTGATGTTCCCTAACATAATGAGCAAGATGTGGGGGCACATTTCTGTAATCCCACCAGCTTGGGAGGCTGAGGCAGGAGGATCACAGGTTTAATTTCAGCCCTGGCAACATAGTGAGACCCTGTCGTAAATAAATAAGATTTTTAAAAAGTCTGGGGATGTTGTTCAGTGGTAAAGTGCCTCTGGTTCAATCTCTAGTACTGGGGAAAAAATACATATATATATATGGATTAGGGTTGGGGGTGTAGCCTAGTGGTAGAATACATGTTAGTACTGGGTTTGATCTCCAACTCCCCCCCACCCCCCACCCCCCAAAAAAATATATGGATATATTTCTTGGGAAACACTAACAAAATTTTAAAACTTATAAACTATCTTAGGATGTTGATATTAGGTTTGGATGGCAGGTTTTTAAAAATTTTCTCATTAACCATACTTAGTCCTAGAATGAGGATGTTCTGAGGTTTGGGAGTAAAATTTGTGTAAGATTCAGGAAAAAGTACTCGACTGTTTTAAGCCTTCAAGTCCTCATCTGTAAAGTGGGGAAGGTAGTTGTCTGAGGAACAAATGGGACCCATCTATAAATATGGATCACAGAGGTTGGCAGACATAAGTACCCAATAAGTATTACTTGTTATTAAGGATATTGTTGCTTTTAATGGTTTTATAATAACTTTTATCAGGTGAGATTTCTTAAATCATATCAAACCCATTTCTTGGGAAGAATTTAGCATTAGTTATGGAGGATGGTTTTGGTTATAGGTTTTTGTGCTGTATTTGCTACTTCCATTAGTTTGAAGTATTGCCTATATTTAACTATTTTCCATATCTATGTTTTTGTTTTGTTTTGTTTTTGGAACCTAGGGGCACTTAACCACTGAGTCACATCTCCAGCCCTTTTTTATATTTTATTTAGAGACAGGGTGTCCTGACTTTGTGTAGGACCTTGCTAAATTGCTAAGGCTGGGCTGGGCACAGTGGTGCATATCTGTAATCCCAGCAGCTCAGGAGGCTGAGGCAGGAGGATCATGAGCTCAAAGCCAATTTCGGCAAAAGCGAGGCTGCTAAGCAACTCAGTGAGACCTTGTTTCTAAATAAAATACAAAATAGGGCTGGGGATGTGGCTCAGTAGTTGAGTGCCCCTGAGTTCAATACCCAGTATTAAAAAAAAAAATTGTTGAGGCTGGCTTTGAACTCCCGATTCCCCTGCCTCATCCTCCCAAGCTTCTAGGATTACAGGCATGCGTCACCAAGCCCAGGTCTTTTCCTTATCTTGAATTACAAGTCTCTAGCTTTATTTAGTAGAATAGTGGAAAAGATCTACCTATAAGTTGGTCTCCTTTTGTATATATGCGGTACCTGCTGGTCATAATTTTCACTGTATTTCAAATAAGACAGAAGTGTAATGAGAGATTGCCTAGTCATCGTGGCTCCCCTGGGAGGGAAGAGGGGCCTTTGCTCTACTGACAGGAGTCCCGGGGATGGAGCATGTGACTGCTGTCTACAATAGGAGACCCTTTTAGAGAAGTCTATTGTGTCTGCATATTGTTAATAATTTGTGTGTATGGTATTAATAGAAGAATATTAAAGTTTTATAGGTTTCTCAAATGAGAAGTTCATTAATCAGAATATTGTGAAATAATCTTATTCAGAACTGCTTCATTAATTTACCATCATTAACAATAAGATAATTTTCTGAAATACTTAAGCTTATCGTCTAAAGGCCCTATTTAGCTAGGTGTGGTGGGCACATCTGTGATCCCAGCTGTTCGGGATGCTGAGGCAGGAGGATTGCAAGTTCAAGGCTATCCTGGCGATTTAGGGAGACCCTATCTCAAAATGAAAAATAAAAAGGGCTGGCAGTGTTTCTCAGTGGTAAAGCACCCCTGGGTTCATTTCCCAGTACCAAACAAAACAATAAAGACCCCATTTAAAAAAAATAGATGTAAATCCCTTTCATCCTTGATGGTATGTGAAATATAGATTTCAAATTACCATTTTTCCCCCTAATCTGAAACACCAGATGATTAAATTGATTAGAATAAAGTCAAATGGTCTGGCTGTTGTGGTTATATGCTTGAAAATTCCCTGGTTTTAGTGGGAACATTGGAGTTTCTATTGGCTGTCAGAAAAAGCAAAATTCAAATGATGAATGACAGAGTTGAAAAAGTCTTAAGTTGCTCTTTAATTATTTTCTTCACCCTAATTCTTAGGGCATTAATAACTCTTTCATCTCTTTCTCTTCACCCTCATACTTATATGGAAACACACTCATACAGGTGGTTAAATAAATGTGATTAATCTATGCATACTTTATTATTTTACTATTTTTATCACAGTGATTGGACGTTAATGTAGATACATATGTATAATTACATGCTGTTTCATAGTATGTATTTCTCCATTGATAGGCATTTTTGCTTATGGTTTATTGGTAGGTACCCAAAAAGTAGCCATGTGTTATAAAGTGGGGGTGATAATTATATCAATATAACTTTGATCTGTCCACTGAAATACATTATTACTAAACCATCTATTATTTATCTCATTTTAAAATAAAATGAGATATATACTATTACAAATATTACAAATAAACATTTTGACACTGAATTAGTCTCAGGTTCAGTAACAGGCAAAGTATCTCATCACTTTGTACAGGTGGAGATATATATATATATATATCTTACATATATATATATGTAAGAGATTGTTAAGTGTAGAATTGTTAGATTAAAAGGAACATGTCATTATTTTTTAAAAAAATTTGTTTGTTTTTAGTTACACATGACAGTAAAATGGATTTTGACATATTATACATACATGGAGCCTAACTTCCCATTCTTCCGGTTGTACATGATATGGAGTTATACTGTAGAACACATATTTTAAGTTCTAGTAGGTGCTGCTAAATTATACTCCAAAAAAGCTGTATCAGTTCAAACCTACAATAAAGGCATGGGAGTACATTTCTTCATAGTACACTAACCAATGTAAATGTTTTCATCATTTTCCAACCTGTATTTATCTGATTATTAAAACTGAACAAATTTTAATGTTTATTGATTATTTGTGTATTTTTTTTTCCTTTCTGTGATTTGTTCACCCACAATGTCTGCCCACTGTTCTCTGGAATCTCAGTCTTTTTAAGTGGTTTACAGGTGAATTTGTAAGTTGTGTGTGTACATTCTTTGTCATGTTTTCTGACTGGTGCTTGCATACAGCTTTGTTTATGATGCCTTTTGTCTTAGAGGGCATTCAGGATTTTGTGTACAGAATTTTCCGTCTTTCCCCCGATTTTATGTTTTGCTTATGAAGACTTAGACAACACAAAATCACAAGTACACTTTCTTCTATTGTATTCTTTATGTCTGGTTTGGTTTCATTTGAATTTTTGAATGTTTATTGTGTAAGGCAGGGATCTACTTTTATTTCTGCCTCCAGAGATCTCACATTGTTCTAACAGCATTCACGGATCATGTTCTCTCTTCTCCCACCTGAAGGAAATGCTGCACATTGTATATTTCAGGTCATTTTTCATATCAAGGTTATGTAGATGTCCATTCACTATTATGGGAGAAGGAAAGATATTCTTAGACTTGTCGTGCATGTATGGGATTTGTGTGCTTCTGTTCCTACTCTTTCCTCTATTTTTATCTCCATGTCTCTTCCAAAACAGGCATAAGTCTACTTTCACTCAGTTAATATATTTGGTGGAGGTAAAATAGGTAAAGATCCATTTCTGATCTATTTGCTGGTTATTTTTCCTTATTGTAAGGACCACCCTCAAAGATAAACGGATATAGTGCTAGGAAATCTTTGTGGCCTGCAAGGAATGATATGTTTCTTGTAGTGAACACTAAACCTAAAACATATTGTATAAAGAAAAAATTTAATAATACTATAGGTTATGAGCAGCATAAATTTACATGTTAATTGCCTTGGTGATCATTTTTCTATACTAGCTGTATTTTCTATGAAATCCATTGTTATCTACTTCTCCAGTTCAATGTATTTTTCTTATAAATCTGAAGTTTGATAAAGTGAAATAATAATTTATAAACAATGAAAATATTGTGATCATAGATGAAGATAAACATCTTAAATTTATACTCTTAAGGATTGAGTGCCAGAGTTTCTAAGAGAGGATATTGGATCCATATGCACCTGAAGAAGCCTCAAGAGAGGTTAGAAAGGGAATCCTGGATGTCTCAAAGGTACCTCATTTCCTTAAACTCTTGCATAGAGAATAAAAGGGAATTTTCTTAATCTACTAAACTATTATCTCTACCAAGTCTGTAGTAGCTATCATACTGAAGAGTGGGATATACTGATGGTTCTCCTTCTTGTAACAAGTGTTTTCTCTATTGAAGTCAATCTTGAGGAGGTCCTGACTAATGAAGTAAATTGTGGGGTGGAGTCTAAGAATGAGGAAGAAAGAGAACTGTCATTATTTGCAGATGATACGGTGTATGTGGAAATAGTAGATAATTCATAGGAATCTACAGATAAATAGCACTAAGAAGTGAACTTAGCAAGTTTACCGAATATAAGGTCAGTACAAAAGTATGTTCCATTTATTAGCTACAACCAAAATGATACATAAAAATACTGTTTACTGTGGCAGTAAAAACCACTTAGAAATAAAGTTAACAAAAGATAGGCAAATTTCTACATAGAATCTACAGAGTAGTTAAAATGGAGAAAACAAATAGAAAAAAAAATAGAACATGTTCATAGATGAGGCAAATATTGTTAAGAGAGTTCTCTCCAAACTGATCTATAGGTTCAGTGCGAATCCAGTTAAAGTCCCAGGAACACTTTTTTATGTATATAAATTTTCAGATTCTACAATTTATATTGAAGTGCATAGGGACAAGAATAGTCATGATGATCTTGAGGAACTTACTACAATTTTACAAGATTAACCAAATAGCAAGCCTTATATTATGCGTCAGCCATTAAGATCCTATGGTATTTGGAGCAAAGATGGACAAAAAGAATCTGGAATAAAACTATTATAAAAGTTTTATTTATAATAAGATGATCTTCTCAATAACAGTGCTAGACCAACTAGATAAACTAGTAGGGAAAAAATACGAACCTGATTTTCTATCTCATATCATACACAAAATTTAATGTGATATAAATCTAAAGGCCTAAATTTGAAAATTAAAACTCAAACTCCTAAGAAGAAAACACCGGAGAAAATCTTTATGACCTCAGGATCATAAAAAGATTTCTCAAGCAGAACACAACACTAGGCGCAAGAGGAAATAAACAAATTGGGCTTTATTAAAATGAGGAGCTTCTGTTTATTAGCAAACTTCTTTTCTCTACAACTTGGGAGAATATCTGCAGTACATAAGCCCAATAAGGGACTCCTATCTAAAAGGAAGAACTATAAAATCACAGAGAAAAAGAGTTCAGTAAGAGCATGTGCAGACTTCAATAAGCATATGAAAATCTACAAAATCATGAGCTATCAGATAAATGAAAACTAAAATGTCTAAAATTAAAATTTACTATGAAGATGTGGAACAACAGGAACTCTCGGTGTATGGCTGGTAGAAGGGTGAGTTTGGAAAACTGGCAACATCTGTTATAACTATATAGATGTGTCTGCCCCGAGAGCCAGCAGTTCTGTTCCTAGATCTGTACCCAAGAGAAACGGTGTATATGTCCACAAAAATATGTTTAAAAGAATACTTAAAACAGCATTCTTTACTGTAGACCCAAACTGAAGACAACCCAACCATCTATCAAGAGTAAAGGGTATGGTGGTGCATGCCCATAATCCCAGAGCTCAGGAGGCTGAGGCAGGAGGTTTGCAAGTTCAAAGCCAGCCTCATCAACTTAGGGAGGCCCTGTGTCTCAAAATATAAAAATGACAGGGGATGTGGTTTAGTGGTTAGGCGCCCCTGAGTTCAACCCCACCCCCCAGTACTAAAAAAAAGAAGAAGGCACATTCGGAATGAGTTCAGTTAAACAAAGCTCAAAAAGCAGGCAAAAGTACGTTATGATGACTGGAATCATAATATGGTGACCTTTGGTGGGGGGAATCCTTGACTAAGGAGGCATAATGTGCTAGAAACATTCCAAATCTCGATGTGGGGTAGCTCAGGGATATCCCAGCTTTCTTCTGTAGCATAACAGATGACTACAAATTTAATGGCTTAAAACAACATGAATTTATTGTCTCATGGTTCTGTAGGTCTGAGGTTCTAATTGCTCAGCTGGTTTTTTCTGCTTAGGAACTCACAAGACTGACGTCATCAGTTGCCCTGGACTCTGACCTTGGGACTCTGAGGGAAAGTTCAGTTCCACACTCATACTGGGTTTTGGTGGACTTGAGCTTCTTGCAGCTGCAGGCAAGGCTCTCCATTTCCTTGCTGAGTATCAGTTCAGGGCTGCTCTGGGCTGTTCCAAGTCACAGCATTCCTTCTCATGGGGTCCTGTCCATCTTCAAAGCGGCTATGGCTCATCAACAGAGTCATTAGTTGTAACCTATTCACAGACATGACACCAGGAGGTGAAGGGCATGGCGTCCAAAGTTTTGCCTACCACAATAGTTATATACAGGTATAAAAATTCATTCAGTTGGATCCGTAAGACATATATATTTCACCTTATGCATATTGCATTAAAATAAAAATTTAGGTAGTATAAGTTAATATATGGAAAGGAAAAGGAGTTGGGTAATGAATGAGGGAATGGGCATTTTTGAGCTGGGACTAAAGAACAGTTAAGGCAAAGACATGAAATTAGGGGCAGGGCCAGGCGCAGTGGTGCACGCCTGCAATCCCAGCGGCTCAGGAGGCTTGAGGCAGGAGGATCGCAAGTTCAAAGCCAGCCTCAGAAAAAGTGAGGCGTTAAGCAAAATCGGGCTGGGGATGTGGCTCAGTGGATTGAATGTCCCTGAGTTCAATCCCCAGTACCCCCTGCCCCCTAAAAAGAAAAGAGAGACATCCTGCTATCAGGAAAAAAAAAAGGAGTAGAGATGGGTGTAATAAAGACTGCAGAAATTCAAAAAGAATCCTCACCAAATGAAAGGTAGCATTCTGGTGTGTAATGGAGACTTGCAGCTGTCTCACAGATCTGTTCTCTACTTTTATTGTAATTGAACCTTTCAGTTTTCACTTGGCACTAAGAATAAAGATATTTTTCCAGTCTCTTTTCCAGCTTGGCATGGCTGTGTGACTAATTTCCAGCTAATGGAATGTGAGTAGAAATGACACATGCAACTTCCAGTAACCAGGCTCTCCTTGGAATGTGGACGTGATGGCAGCCATCCATCTTAGAACATGAGAGAGCCTGGAACTCCCCAGGAACAGCAGAGCAGTAGAATGAAGAGGTGTGGCTTGGCACTTCTGGGAAATAGCTGCAGGGCTGCTGAATGCAGCTGTGTAGGGGTACACAGTGGGTGCCATTCCCATAGACCACAATGTGAATAGGGCCCCACAGGATTGTATAGTGCACATCCTGCACAACCACACATGGCACCCCAGAGCCACCTGTGCAGGTAGGACAGACTTAGGAGTAAGGCTTGGGAAGCTTACCCTTGAAAACTAAACTACTGTAATTTTAGATCACTGGTACAGCTCCCGAACTTATATCACAAATAAAACAAGGTTCTGAATCAGAGGTAGTAACTGGGTGCTTTAGTGTCTGCTAGCAAAGAAAGGGGAGTCAAAAAGAGTGGTCATCGAAGGACAAGGTGGATTTAGGGTTTCTTGGGTGAATGCTATGTGCAGAACTCTGGTAAGTTAAAGCTCTGAGGAATATAAAGAAAGGATATTTCCTGCCCTTCAGGAAATTGCAATTTTGGAGGAAAAATATATTTATACCTATAAATGAGGATTTAAGGGACTATAACCCTCAAGGAATTTATAATCTAGTGAAAAACATACATTTACACCAATAACTTTTTATTTTTTGGTACAGGGATTGAACTCAGGGGTACTCGACCACTGAGCCATGTCCCCAATCCTATTTTGTATTCTATGCAGAGACAGGTTCTCACTGAGTTGCTTAGTGCCTCACTTTTGGCTGAGTGGCTTTGAACTCATGATCCTCCTGCCTCAGCCTCCTAAGCCACTGGGATTACAGGCATGTGCCACTGCACCAGACTACACCAATAACTATTTTATTATTAGTGCTGGGGATTGAACCCTGGGCCTCATAGATGCTAAGCTCTTGCTCTACCACGGAGCTACACCTCCAGCCCTGTAACAATAATTTTAATATACAGGAGTGCAGTAAAGCTCTGGAGGCAATAATCTAGTTTTCAAAAAGTCATTTATACCAATAATGTTAATATACAGCAGTGAAGTGAGTCCTGGAGGCAGTTCTGGAGCTAAACAGAACATTACTAGCTAGCCTCCAGTTCCCAAAGCACAGCATTTGTCAGTTTCCCCTTAAGATCTCCTTAAGTGATGGGATATAGTACTAATTTTTCTAATTCAATGCCCTTAGACATCTGGCGTCTGCAGCACATAAGCAGTTTGCCTAGTGTGTTTTAAAGAGTTGTTGCTTTATTTTTCCAGAAATAAAAAAGAAAAATCAATATATTTTTATTTGCACAAGAAAATGAAAACAGTCTTGGCCTCAGAGGAACAAAGCATTTAATTTATTTTACAATGTTTTCTAAGTATTTCTCTAGAGAAGCTTATATTTATGGACAGTGTCTGAATGTGACCTTTAAAATACATTGTGTTGGTAGTTTGGTTCTAAACGGACTAAGATAATAATAAAAGCCTATAAAAATGTATTTGAAAAAATAACATGTATGGGTGTCCTGTGTATATGGGAGAACCAATCACAAATCTTTTCTCAGTATTAAAACCATTCTCATTACAACAGCCATTTACCATTAAAACCCACTGTATTTATTTATTGAGGACAGATCATGAGAAGCACTCTGTTGCATGCTGTGAAGATGTGGTTTATAAGACAAATTATATGTTCTTATATAGTGGGTCCTTGCCCAAAAGATATGGGAATACACACACAAATAACTGATTGACACATTGTATTAAATAGACTCCCAAAGGGCTGTGGGTACACAGGGGAGGAGAAGACCAGCTCTCTGGGCTCAGTGGTTAAGTGCCCCTGGGTTCAATCCCTGGTACTGGCTCGCACGAACGAAAGAAAGTGAGATGTCATTCCTCTTCTCCAAACCTTGTAGTGATTTCTCACATCAGAGTAAAACTCAAGAGTTCCCTCTAGGAAGCCTCCCGAGTCCTCCCCCTTGCCTGTTTCTCCCCCACCGTCCTATCTTATTTTTCTCTGCTAGTTTGCTGCAGTGTTACCTATGCTTTCTGTTCCTGGAAAATTCCAACCATGGAAGGGTTGCTAAAAGATAGCAAGGCTTGTCCTGCCACTGCATTCTGTAAGACTTCAATAAGACTTGACAAAGTACATATCTATTATAGAGTGGAAATGCGAATGTCCCCACCAAAACTCATGTGTTGAAAGTGTGGTCCCCAATGCAGCAAGGTTCAGGGGTGCGATGTTTGGGAAATGATTGGATACGAGGGCTATAATCTTGTCAGTGGATTAATCCATTCGCTGGATTAATGATTCAATGAACTACTGGGTGGTAACAATGAACAGGTTGGGCATGGCTGGGTAAAGTAGGTCAAGGGGATATGGCCTTGGGGACTGTATCTCTCCTGGGGGTTGTCCTGTCTCTTTCTCTCTGCTTCCCAATTCCCAGCAGCTTCCCTTGCACGCATTTCTGCCATGATATTCTGCCTTGTCTCAGGCTTAGAGCAATGGAGTCCAACCAGCACAGACTGAGACTTCCGAAACTCTGAGTCCAAAATAAATGTTTTCTCCTTTAACTTGTTCTTATCAAATATTTTGGTCACAGTGATGAAAAATCAACAAAGGAAGCTTATTGGTTTCTTTCTTTCTTTCTTTCTTTTTTTTTTTCTTGGATTCTATTCTGTCTCCAACACATAGAACCGCTTGGCACAGAGAAGGTATTGAAACCTTTATTGAATGAATGAATGAATTCTATCAACTGAAGGTTGCATTCTGGAAACATATACTGGATATTCCCATAGTTAATGCTTGCTTATGGCATACAGCACAGAAGCTTGTTAGAAATTTCTGGTAAACTTTTATAAGTTATAACTGACAAAGAAAATTCTTGTCTTGACAAATCTAATTTCTACAATACTTTAGTGACCATGCCTCTCCGCTATGTTCTAGCAAATCAAAGCCTTTAGAGGTGTGGGTTAGGTGGGCAAGTAGTTTTGGCATCATTTTTCAAAACAGTTCTAAGCTGCAGAATTTACTCGATCATATAACAACTTTATTAGACAACTAGATGTGCTAAGGTGTGTGAAGAGGAAATTTGTTCCTGCCCACGAGGGGTTTATGGGCTTTATTTTGGTACTAGGGATTGAACCCCAGGGTGCTTAACAACTGAGCTACATCCCCAGCCCTTTTTATTTATTTATTTATTTATTTATTTATTATATTTGGAGACAGGATATCACTAAATTGCTAAAGGTTTTGCTAAGTTGCTGAAGCTGGCTTGGAACTCATAATCCTCCTGCCTCAGCCTCCCAAGTTGCTGGGATTTACAGGTGTGCACCACCTGGCTTGGCTTTGTTGTTTTTTTTTAGACAAATCAACCTGTGATTAAAAATTAATGTGGCAAGTGCTCTTTGAACACTCTGCTAGAACATAAACGAGGAGCAACTGATTTAGGAACAACTCTGCAGAGAAGGGCAGGCTGGAGCTGAGTCTTATGAGGATTATGTGGCGTTTACTTAGGGGCTGGGTGTGTTGGGCAGAGGCAACTGCAGCCTGAGCAAAGGCATAGGGTTCTGAAAGAGTTGGATAGAGGAAGGTTCCATGGTTTCAATGACTGTGTCCCTTCAAAATTCATACATTGGAAGTTGAAAACCAAGGTGATGAACTTAAACCCTCTTAAAGTGGGTCCTCTGGAAAGTGATTGAAATGGGATTAATGTTCTTAACAGAGTGCTCTTTTTTATGTGCTCTTTTTTATTTTTAACCTCTTTTTCCCTTCTACCATGTGAGGTCACTCCGAGAACACCCTATTTTGTAAGCAGAACATTCGCCAGACACCAAATCTGCCAGCCTCTTTTGGACTTTCCAGTCTCCTGAACTGTGAGAAGTCAGTCACTGTTATTTAGGAATCTGCCGCAGTCTGGCTGGGCACAAATCACGAGCCACTGAAGCAGGAACAAACTTTATTTCTGAACTCCACCAGCACACTCCACACACGCTCCCCAGGAACTATCCCGAACCCACGCGGCTTGTCCAGGAACCAGCCACCGGAAATATCTCCTCTGGAAATCCCTCCTCCTGCACTTCCCCAACCAATGGGAACTCTCTGGGAATCCCCACGAGAACTCCAAAGTAGCAGCAGAGGCAGATAGTAATGCCTCGCCTGTCAACCAATACCGTTGGCAGAATGCCAGGGGCCACACCGACTTGGCTGTGGCTCTCAGCAGGAATCATCCAGTCTATGGCATTTTGTTACAGCAGCAGGGATGAACTAAGACAAAAATTTTATGTGCATCTGTATGGACTGATATCCAAGGTATCTTATGAGCAGTAGTGCAAGATGTGGATCGAAATTTGGGCAGAGCCCAGATAGAGTTAGGAGGTATAAAGCAAATGTTGTCATATTAGAGTTTACTTTTAATAAGGTGCAATTTGATAGTTGTTTTTATAGAAACCTCTCAAGTGTCACAAGTTAAATGTAAAAGTAAATAATACTTTTGCTTCTGATTAAATTAATTGGATTGATCATTTATTTATAGACTCAGATTTGCATACTTCTGCTCTATGTTATCAGGCAAAGTTAATGGCATGATTTGCAATTTTTTAGAATTTAAAAATTATTTTTTTCTGCTCAGAAGGTCATATTTATGATCTTTTATCATTGTTTTAAGAGACTTAAATCACTCTGTGAGCTCCGAAAGGCCCTCCAGATGTCAGAGAGTGGTAACTTTAAACTGTAATCGCCAAGATCCTTAGAGAAAATACCCAGCCTTTGTAACAGGGACAGCCACCTCTCATCTCATCTACCCACTGATTGTTAATAGCTGCCAAAATGCTGTGCCAGGGATTCCAAATCAGCAAGAAAGAGCATACTGCTTATCAGGAATACCTGTGTAGCCCAAACCTAGAGTGTGTCCTCTACATATTGTCATACCTGCTGAGGAGCATATGCCCTAACAATTCAATCTTGTGGCAGTGGCAAGAAATCTGATAACTCCATTATTGTTTGGATATGAGGTATCCCCCCAAAAAACTCATGTTGAAGGCTGGGTCCCCATTGCAGCCATGTTCAGAGGTGGTGATTTCAGAAGTGATTAGATCATGAGGGCTTAGGCTTCATTCATGGATTAATCCATTGAGTGGTTCATAATTTGAATTACCTTTGGGAATGTGGTGGAAAATGTGGGAGGTGAGACCTGGTTAAAGGCGTGGAACCTTGGGGGTGTGCTGTTGAGGACTGGATTCTGACCTTAGTCTCCCCTGCTTCCTGGCCCCCCATCTCTCTGAGGCCATGCCCTCTCTGCCCTGATGCTCTCCAAACAAGCTTATTTATAGCAATGGTGCCAGCTGACTGTGGGCTGAAACCTGTACAATTCTAAGGCAAAATAAATCTTTCCTTCTCTAAGTTGTTTTTTTCAGCTAGTTTGTTCCAGAAACACAAAGCTAATACACTCTTCTTGTCCTTTTCTTGAAACTTTGAACTTCAGGAATTTTCTGAGCCAATATTTTGGTACCTACACTGAATTCAAGTTCTTTGCTCTAGAACCATGAAAGACATGGAAAACAGATTTGGGCATGTGAGTGCATCCCATAGTCTTTAGCTCTCAGGGCTCCCTTCCCTGGGCTTGACCGGCACCTGTGAAGGAGCTCACCTGCATCCTGGTGGAACTGACTGTAGATTAGTCCAGTAATAAGTCTCCTTCCTTATGATATTGAATAGGGTATTTCCAAGTGCTTATTGGCATGCAATTTGAAATCAAAATTATGAACTTTTTCTTAAATTAAAAAATAAAATCTAAATAGGAAGAAGGAAAGAGTTTATATTGGGAGAGAAACAATAGAATTGGGAGGTTATTTGCATAAAAACTAAAATTTGGAATTTTTCCTGATTGGGTTCCATCCTGTTTCCTGGTCCTGAAGTATTAGAGAGAGTAAAGCCAGCTACTCTAACCAATATAACCAAACATCTCAGCAGATGAACACAAACTCATAATGATTGACTAGGCAATTCCCCTCCAAAGAGTGATTCAGGGAGCCAGTCTCCTTTTACCTTACGACTGTACCTTCTTCAACACATGGCTTCCAAGGCTGAGGCGCTTGTAAGTATCAAGCTACTATAGCCGAAGAGACACACAGATTTGCATGTGGGCAGTTTTTATGGGCTAATGTGGAAGTGGAATTCATGAAAGTTCCACTGGCAAAAACTTAGTAACAAAGCCAAAATGAATCATAAAGTGACCATGAAGAGCTTTTAAAAAAAAATTCTTAAGATCAATAAATATACCACAAATTTGCTTTCACTATAAAGTGTTTGCTTAGAACCTATGGCATGTATTCACAAAAAGGGACCATTATTTTTATTTTAAGTGAAATGTTAAAGAAGATTTGAAGGAAAAAAAGCACAATTCTATTCTATAATTTAATGTTTTTTAATCACATAAGTTTTAAGGACAATGTTGAATAGAAGTGGTGAAAGAGGGCATCCTTGTCTTGTTCCAGTTTTTAGAGGGAATGCTTTCAATTTTCTCCATTTAGAATGATATTGGCCTTGAGTTTAGCACGTATAGCTTTTCCAATGTTGAGGTATTAATTGGATTCTAGACAATTTTATTCCATAAGGCTGTAGTGAGCAACTTCTAAGACAGTTTTTGCTTCTGTTAAATTGTTTTCTTTTAGTTACACTTTTGCAATATTGTAAAAATAATTCTGGAGTGAACACATTTTACCAGTTTTTCTTCTATTGAATCATTTCCTTAGAATTAGCATTGATCAAAGTCTAATGTTTTTCATGATATGTGGTGCTGATCCACAATGGGGGGAGGCAGGGGAAGAATGGAAGAACTTTGTGTTGAGCAGAGGGGAGTGAGGGGACAGGAGGGGGTATGAGGGTAGGAAAGAAGGTGAAATGAGAAGCTCATCATTACCCTAGGTACATGTATGATTGCACGAATGGTGTGACTCTACATCGTGTACAACCAGAGAAATGAAAAGTTGTGCTCAATTTGTGTACAATGAATCAAAATACATTCTGCTGTCATGTATAACTAAGTAGAACAAATAACAACAAAAAAGGAGAGAATTAGCATCGACTCAGTTACATTACTGGCTCAACAATATGAATGCTCTAACAATTTCAGATACATTTTTCATCATGTTGCTTGCTGGTAGCAGGCCCACCCTGGCCCCTGGGGACTCAACCCCCAGTTCTTTGTTATGCATGTCAATGTGGCCAGCTCACAAGGCCATGACGCAGGCTTGTGGTTCCCTGTTTATCTGCCTCGCACATATGTGCCTCTCGGGAACATCTTGACCTGTTCGAGCCTCCTGATAGGGGACGGTGAC
>NW_026000016.1:1762563-1811047 GCF_001458135.2 Marmota marmota marmota
TCATCCCAGACCCTTACGTTCAGAAAGCTCCCTGGTCATAGCTATCCCACTGGCAAAGATGATGACTGGGATCCGCAGTTGTGTCCTGCTGGCCATGACATCCTTACTGAAAGGTGTCCGTTTACGTAGGACAAGAGCTGATCTTGTAGTACCCAGTGACGGGCAACTTCCACGCTTGCACTGCAACCTAAGCCAGGGGAATGGGGCCTCCCCAGAGACGGGTAAGCAGTGCAAGGGCGGTGGACGACCTAAGACAGGGGCTACTTGATTCCCATTGACATGCAAAAAAAAAAAAAAACAAAAAAGGGGGACTTGCTGGTAGCAGGCCCGCCGTGGCCCCTGGGGACTCAACCCCCAGTTCTTTGTTATGCATGTCAATGTGGCCAGCTCACAAGGCCATGACGCAGGCTTGTGGTTCCCTGTTTATCTGCCTCGCACATATGTGCCTCTCGGGAACATCTTGACCTGTTCGAGCCTCCTGATAGGGGACGGTGACGTGACGGTAACCCAAGGACGCAGTTATTACTCTCCCCTCCTCACTTTTGAGTAATTTCCCGCAGCTGTTAAAAAGATATATAAGGGGAACAAATTTGGCAATAAAGCGCGCGCGCACACGCTCCCTCCTGGATGAAGAACCTTGGTGTCCTGTGTATTTTTAACCCCGCCGTCCCTCGCTGGACTCGGCTCCGTTAGCCGGACGCGGCAGTTGCTTTTCTGGAAATTTATACTAATTTCTAGTGGTATTAAATTTTCTCTTTTATCCAAGTCCCACCAGCATTTACAATACATTTTCTTAACTAATTTAATAGTATAAAATGGTACTTCAGAGATGCATAAGGTACTAAGGTGAACATTTTTTTTTTGTTTACATCTATGAAATTCTTGAGGTTTTGTTTATGAATTCAAAAGAGCTGTTTATCTGATAGAGACATTTATCTTGTGTGTATGGCTTTGGCTGCAATTTCTCTTCCTCTTTGTTGTTTCTTATAATTATAGATTTTCCTTTCTCCCTCTCCAGTGGACACAGGTGCTTTGATGTACCCTCATTGTTTGTGTTTTTCTTTGTGATGTTTCTCTCTACAATTTGAAACCAAAGAGATCTATCGACAGTGGGATCTATGTGGGGCTTTGTATTTTTTAGCCTGTTGAATAAGTATTGGTTTTTTGCATCAATTCTTCACAGTAGGTAGTCAAAAGATAATACAGAGGAAGGAGGAGGAAAGGAGGCATCAGCCAGTTAAGTTTCTGCAGCCAATTTTCTTGTTCATTTAATTTCAATCTCTCAAATAATAGGTGAGTGTGTGCGTCAGTGTGTCTAGCAGGAGGAGGGGGAGGTAGAGCTGTACAAAAGAAGATAGTAAGAGAATGTGGGGGTTTGGAACAGACCTAGTGACCTGGTAAACTGGGGCTCATGCTATAGACACCTAATTGGCTTTGATTGGTAATTCATGAACCAGGCGGTATCTCAACTATGAAACAGAGAAGGAGCTCTGATGGCTGAGCCGAGGAGCTAGATTTTGTAGGCAGAAAAAGCCTGACAAAGCAGAAACAGGAAACTGAAAAGCAGATTGGTCATTTCAGATTTACTTTCCTTATAGGTTTAAATCAGCAGAGTCTTTCTTACTGTGTCTGCTCAGGTTGACTCAGCCCCTGATGATTGATTGCTGGAGTTCTCCTGTTCTTTTGAAAACCAGCCCATTTTAAGGTTTGACATAATATTGTGGCACCTGGAACAATCTATTCCCTTCAGGTTTGGTCTGTTTTACTGGAGCCCAGTGCAGGAGTTGGGTTCAGAACAATGGCCTCCCATAGGTTTCATTTAATGATGCAAAAATGACTCCACTTTTCTGTATTATTTCATGGATTCCAAGCTTCTAAACTGCCAGACTTGAGAGAGAACAACTTTGTATTTGCTTGTTAATATTTGATTTAAACAAGGTTGCAAAATGAGTCATTAATGACAATGAATTAAATTTAGGCTCTCATATTTTCCCCGAAACTAATCAAGCAAACAACTCAGAGAGGTATTAAAATTAAGGACTTGTAAAAATGCCGTCAGGAGGGTAGCATGGTGTTTTATGAGTGTTTTTCAGGAGGACATAAGATGAATGACTCTTTGAATAAACACTGCAATAATTGCATATAGAATTCCTATTTTCTCCTGCTGAAAGACAAAAAAGGGAATTACTTTAAGTGCAAAGAAATTTATAGTTCAGTTATGAGAATGCATTGAAAAGTAGAATTGTAGCTGCCCGAGGCTTATTTGAATTTATAATGAAGGGGATTCAGAAGTAAACCTGGGTGTCCTTGATATGCCCGATGTTGTGACATTCTTGAGAGTCTCTTTGAGATTTCTCAATCATACAAAACTTGCTTACAGTAAAATTATTGGAAGTGTATGGAATCTGGACGGAATCCAGAATCTAGTACAGTCTAGGAGGGGAAAAAAAAAAAAAAACCAAACTCCTTTCGTGTAGTGATTATATAGATGCATGATACAAACAAAACTTCATCTATTTATTACATAATGTAGGTCTGGTCCTGTCCCCTGCAGAAGCCCTTCTGGGAAGCAGTGAGAAGTAAATGATTTGCTGGCCTAGCTTCTGACTTCCATTCCTCTCTGTGGGGGATCACTTTACATTTCCTTAATTGCAGGGGCAGCCTGGATGGTTGGCAGTTGTTTGAACTGAGAAATGGATTTTAATGAACTACAGTTTCTTTTGCTCAGCTGGAATTTAAGTAGTCATAGACTAAATTAACAACCCCGGTAAGCACCTGACAACCGTGTCACAGAAAAGGAAAGGTAAGGGTTTATTTTGTGCTACTATATTAGGATCATGCTCTTAAAATAATGTGTTTTGCAACTTGATATTTTTGAGTTGTATTGCCACTTTTTTCTTCAGGTACCAAAAGACTTCTTAAAGGTAGTGTTATAAACCTCAGGGGTCAAGACAAGGAGAGTGCCTGACTGTGTCAGACTGTGATTTGTAATAATCTTGCGATTTATAGTACACAGTCCTAGTTTTTTCTTTATTGTAAACAAATGCAATAGGTCATGAACATTATCCTGCTTAACATCTAAATCCTTGCAGATGAAATCCACATGCAGATAAAAATTAAGCCAAAGAAACTAACAGAGTAAAAATTGAAATTATAATCCTTTACCCTTACTTGAACAAGTAGATCCAACTTCTAGTACTTCCATGTGCCTCCTAACCATTTCTTCATGCGTTTTGAAAGGACTTTCTGTGAGATAGGCAAATTAAAATTATTAGTATTAATTGTTTTGTCCATCCTTAGTTGGATACTTCCTAGGGAATTGAACTTGCTTATAATACTTTTCTAGAAAACTGTTAATGATATGCTTTAAATGTTTTCCTACTCATTCATCATTTTAATAAAAGGATTTAGATTAATATATTATGTAGTTCAATCTGTTTAAAAGCCACATTACAATCTTTTGCAAAAGAAAATGGAAATTTTGTGACTTAGGTTCAGAATGCATCACATTCCCAAAGGCTTCTAGGAAACAAAATGAGACCAAAATCTAAAGACAAAAATGTAGTCACAAAAAGTCTCTACTATTCTTTTTTTTTTTAATATATATTTTTTGTAGTTGTAGTTGGACACAATAACTTTATTTTATTTATTTATATGTGGTGCTGAGGATCGAACCCAGGGCCTTGCATGTGCAAGGTGAGTGCTCTACCCCTGAGCCATAACCCTAGCCCCGTCTCTACTATTCTTTTGAAGTGACATTTTGCATCTTATTCCTAATGGTAAAATGTAAGGGGTACCGTAATTCTAACTATCTCTTGCATCTTGGGCGATCAGTCCATCCCAGTTTGCCCAGGATTTGCAGAGTTTAGCTCTGAAATCCCTTTTCCTGGAAAACTCCAGAGTCCCAGGCAATCCAGGATGGTTGATTGCATTGATCTAATTGCACACGAAAATTCCAAGGGTAGATTAGAGTTCAGGAGTGGCTTGCATCAACCATCTTGTCATATCTGGATTCCATTGTTTAGGGGTATTTTGGGATGGGCTTCATTCTCAGGGCCTACAGTGACCAAGGATAGTTTCAGGTTCTGCATTTTACTCAAAATAAGTCAAATGTTAAACTTTATATTTTTATTCCTTCAAAACCAATGGAAGTGGAGTAACCATTTCTCCTCCACAAACTCTCAGGTATCACTGAATTTGTGAATATATATGCTTGTTCTTGAGCCAGTTGCTGTGGATGGGTGGATGGAATGATCTGATTGGTTATTCCAATCGGAGTTCATTTGTGGAGCTGAAGATGGAGTTTACACCACCCAAACTGCATGGTTGACAAGACACTTTCCTAAAACAATAGGAAATAAAACACTTTGGTGTCATAATGAAAAGGGAGATAATATTGACTAATAAATATCAATATTGCAGTTTGTAACCTTCTTAACAACTAAGAGCAGGTAGAGGGAACTCTTGTTTTTGTGCAGGATGTAGTAAGTAGTAGCAGGCCATGGCTTCTGCTGCAAAAATTAAAGCAAGCAAATAAACTATAAAAATTGTATTTTTAAGGACTGTGGACAGATGATTGAGCAAAGGGGACCAGATCAGTGGTTCTCAAACTTTAGCATGTATCAGAATCACCTGGAGAGCTCACTGAAACAAACTGCTGGGCTCCACTCTGCAGAATTTCCTATTCAATAAAAACATTTTGGGGGTTATTCTATAATTCTAAAGTCGTTAAGTCAAGTTGAACAAAGGGAGAAAAGACTTATAATTTCGATTTTGCTCTCTTTAGACAATTGTAAATCTACTTGTTGGGAAAAAAATAGTGCCTTGTTTTATATGTTCTTGACTGAAGGTCAAGGACCAATAAAAAGTTATATAAGCAGGAAATTTTCTCTGTAATCTCTTTGAATATTGTAGGTTGTTTAACAGCTATCCATCTCATCCATCCCAGTATGAATGTCCCCGTGCAATGTGGTTTTTCCTTTCCTCCTCCTCAGAAGTGAAGGCTTTTTCTTTAGCCCTTTGTGTCTGAGCTACTGCTGTGACTTTGACCAAAAGAATATGACAGGAATGATTCTGTATGAGTTCTAGAGCCGAGGTCTCAAGAGGCCCTGCAGTTTTTGGCTTCATTCTTTTGGAATGTTGCCCTGAGACAAGAAATGAAGTCAGTCTAAAGTAGAGGAGGATTAGAGGCCAAGTGACCAAGAAAGTGCTCCAGGCCACAGCCAGCACCACCTGCCACCTCCCAGACAGGTGCATCGGACCATCTTGCATCTTCCAGCTCCAGATAATCCTTCAGTTTTAAATAAATATATAATTGACTCCAGGCAACTTTGGCAGAGGAACCATCTAGCCAGTCCACAGAAATAAAAGTCACTTTTACTTGAAGACATTAATTCTGGGTGTTGTTACTCAGCCACATATAACCGAGACAGAGGAATTTGTAGTCAGGTTGTCCAAAATGTTGTGGAGCTCTCTGTGAGGGAATGAGTTCACCATCAATGAGCAATGTTCAAGTTGGACCTGGGGGGTCATATGGAAGAATAGTGTAGAGGAAGTTTAAATATCAGAAAAGGGATAAGACCAGATATTCTTGAAGATTTCTTATGATCACAAGATACTAATCTGTTGAACCTGATTATACAGTGATCATCTGTGTGTGTTTGCCAATATGCATTAAATACATGGAAGATTTCCTGTGGATGTTTTCTACTAAGTGAAAGAAAAAGATTTACATATATGAAAACTGATAAGGAGGAACTAAGTTAAAAATGAAATGACATAAGAAATCATTAAATATAATCTTAGAAGTTGGGAAAGAGGTGGAAATAATGGATTAGTTTTGCTCTTATACTGGGCTTCCCTTTACACCAGCCTAGGGAATTAATATTCAGTCACTCCATGAATATTTCAAGTGAGAGAACCATTCAGAGTGGCACATGGCATGGCCATCTTCTTAGGAAGTTCCTCCATCTGTATCATTAAGACAAAACTTGTATCTCTCTAACCTTTCACACATCAAGTCTTTGTTTTCTGAAAACACAGAAACTAAATCCAATTCTTCTACATGACATCCCTTCAAATGTTGGAAGACAATTAACCTAGACCTTCAGGTCAAAGATATTCATTTTCATTGAATTTTCTTTAGGATATGATTTCAAGACACTTGTGTATCTAATTTATACTTTCCTAGTATAAATTCAGAATTTTTACCACAGATAAACACCATTCGGTTTTAATGGAACTCTGAATTTGATGTATAGGGTTAAAACTATGTTCTACCTGTATTCTGATCTGTGATTCATAAGATGAGACTTAATTTTCATATTGTGGTCTATATACCAGTATTTTTGAGATATAGAGATTCCAGAGATTATGGATGAGATGGAGAATGTCTCTGTGGTATTGGTGTAGATAGCAGAAGGAGAGACAGGAGAGGAGAACAAAAGACATTTCTTTATGTAATTTCTAGTAGAGAGCCAGCCATCTGTCCCCTCTTTGCCTTCCCTTATATGTTGAACCCTATGTTAGTGAGGGCGGTTTCCACCCTATCTATTGGCCATGGCCATTGATCTGATTAACCACCTGCTGGTTCAGTATGGAGCCCATATTGTTTAAAAGCAGATTCTTCCATGAGTCCTTTAGTCATTGGTCACCTCTATGGAGACTTATTTGTATTTCTGGACAACTTGCATGTGGTGACATTAGACAATTTCTTTGAGGCACATTCTTCCTTTCTCTTTAATGAAAGAGTCCTTAGAAAGCATGTGATCCTGACATTCATTAGTTCCTCCTTGTAACCCTCATGTTAGTGAGCTTTTCATTGCTGTGACCAAAATATCCAACAAGAACAACTTAGAGGAGGTAAAGCTTACGATAAGTTCACAGTTTTGGAGGCTGAGTCCACTGTTGGCCAACTCCATCACTCTGGGTCTGAGATGAGGTGGAAAATCATGGTGGAAAGCTGTGGCAGAGAAAAGCTGCTCAGGTCATGGCATCCAGAAAGCAGAGAGAGCAGATGAGGAGCCAGGTGCAAAACATATAGTTCCCAGGTGCACACCCCAGTGACCCACTTCCTCCCGCCATGATCTGCCTGCCTCTAGTTACCACCCAATAATCTATTTAAATTACTAACCTATCAAATGGGTCAATCCACTGATTAGGTTACAGCTTTCATGATCTAATCATTTAAACTTTAAAAATTCCTGCATTGTCTCACATGAGTTTTTTTGGGGGGACACTTCACATCAAAACCATGACAGCCCCCAAACTATAACTTTTGGAAAGCTGACTTGAGTGGAAGTGGAAGTGGTGGTAGTGGTAGTGGTGATGTTGGTAATGAGAGCTGAGGGGGTGCTCAGTCTTGGTCCCCTTTCCCTTATCAGACAAGGCTTTCTTTTTTCTTTTTCCCTGTACTGTAGGCTCAGTGGGATTTAAATTTCCCCTTTTTGCCCATGTAACTATAAATTTAATTGTTTTGAGAGTTACCCCTTTGCCTTCTGGAAGACAACTGCATCCTCCGAAAATAAACCCTTCTTTTTCTTTTCCATTCACCATCCTATGGCTTTTGTTAGTAAAGGCCATCACCATATTCAAGACACCTCATACCAAGAACCCCCTTTTAAATTCCACTTCAGAATTTTTGTTTTTAATTTTCTTATATCACCACCACTTGGGAAATTTTTAATAATGCATTCTCTGCTAAAATATGTGCACTGTCTTATAGCTAAGAGGTGCAAGTAATTGTGACTTTCTTTTTGGGGAAAGGGAGGGTACCAGGGATTGAACTCAGGGCCCTTAACCACTGAGCTACATCCCCAACCCATATATATATATATATATATATAATTTTTTTTTTTTGTATTTTGAGACAGGGTCTCAATGAGTTGCTTAGCACCTCGATTTTGCTGAGGCTGGCTTTGAACTCACGATCCTCCTGCTTCAGCCTCCTCAGCCCACTGGGATTACAGACATGCGCCACAAGCCAGACAATTTGTTTTCTTTTATCACACCTATTCCACTACCTATACTTATTGAGCTTGCAGCCAGTTAAACCCTTTTCTTGACACAAGTGTGTCAAACAGACAATCATTTTGAAAACCACAGGCTAATGACAGCCCCAAAAGTTAAGAAAATGCTTCCTTTGATTTTTATCCAGAGAAAAAAAGCATGGGATTCTAGTAGGATGAAATTCCAGATTGAAATGGCATGAGCAAGAAGTGTAGTTATGGGGCTTGTCCTGGGAGTTGAAGAGCAAGGGATGCAAGAAGCCTGTGAGCTTAGACAGGATGTTAGCTGATGTGCAGATTAGGTCCCAAAGGCGTGGTAGACACTTTTGACTGACACAGAGTTCTCAGTTCTGGGAAGTCTTGGATCTCAGCTGAACAATTCAGAGTTGGTTATTAAAAGTTTCCAAGAGAAAGAATTACATGTAGGTATTATGTTTGATATGAATAACGTTGGTTGTGTGCTGGAAAATCAGAAGAGATGCTGATTAAGTGAAATGCACAGCAGTAAGATAAAGAAAATCTGAGGGTAGAAAGGAAGAAATGCATCTAGAGAGACTGTGAAGGGAAAAAGAAATCATAGAAACAAACATAAAATCATAAAAACAACGCAACCCTTGCTGTGGCCCCATGTGTCTCAGTCCTGTGTTTCATTAGAAAGAAGGAATAGAAAAGTAATCATAGCTGCAGTCTGACTCCAAAAGTCTTGAAAATAATGTAGATCTTGCAAATTTCCTTTTTAAGAGGTACAAAAGCGTTCTGTTCAAAATTGCCCCCAAAGGAATTTCTTCACTTTCTACTTAGATTCCTCTCTCTTCCGCCAAATTTTCCCCTTACTGCAGCTACTAAAATATCTCCCCCTTTATCTTTCTCTTCTCAGTGTCTCTGTTACCATTGCTCCAGGTCTAGCCCACCTGCTCCTCCCAGTTCTGGACCAGGACCCTCCTCTCCACACCTACTACCCTGAGAGAAGAGCCCCATTCTTGTTTTGCTGGAAGGAGGCATAGGACAGAGGTTAGGATTGTTGGGGACCACAAATCAAGTCAAGATGGCACCTGGCAGTTTGCCAGGAGGAGTGGTTTGTGAGGCAACGCCACGGAGCCATTAAGATGATGGGGATTCCTTATTGGCTGATTGCTGTATCTAGATGATGCTAATTGAGACAAGCTGTGTGTAATCAGTAAGGTATATATACCTCTGCTGTTCCGCAATAAAGGGGCTCCCGCTACCTTGGGTGCCCGCGACCTTGAGTTCCGCTGAGTTTCCCCGCAATAAAGCAGTTCCCACTTCAACCTTCAAGTTGCTTGTCACCTCCTGGTTTTTTTGCCCAGCCGGACTGCGGCAAGGAGAACAGCTTCAGAAATCACATGCCCTGCATCTGAGATCTAGCCCCTCTACTTACTTGTTTTGTGACCTTGGTCAAATGATTTAGCCTCAATTTCCTCATAAACTCAATTAAAAATATATTTAGCTATTAGGGTGGAATTAAGGATTGAATTGAAATAACACATGTCAAATGCTTTACATGAGAGAAGATTTGATTTTAAGGCATCAACCCACCCCAATCAAGTTGGAAGAACTTGAGTGAGACTTAGATGCTTGTGTCCCATCCTGAGAGGGACACATTCCCACTTTCAGGGCCTGAATCTTCAAGCTCCATGAGCCTATTGTGAAGGTTAATTTTGTGTCAACATGGCTAGACCCTGGCACCCAGATATTTGATCAAACACTGTCTAGATGTTGCTCTGAAAGTATATTTTAAGTGCAATTAACATTTAAATGCGTAGAGTTTGAGTAAAGCGGATTACCCTCCATAAAGTGTGTGGGCCTCATCCAATTAAAGACATGGAGAGAACAAGCCTGATCTCCCCAGAAGGCAGAGGGATTGTGCGTCCAGGCTGCCTTTAGACTCAAGCATAGCATCATCTTCCAGCCCTCTGGCCTGCTCTCCAGATTCCAGATGTGCCAGCCTCCACAATTGCCTGAGCCAGTTCCTTAAAGCCAATTCTCTCTTTTTCTGCATATATCCATGTACACATGCCATTATGTGTCTCTGCAGATGCCTGACTAATACAGTTATCTTAGAAAGCCAGGACTGCCTTTTAGGGACCTCTTTCCTTCTCAGCCCTGATGAACGTCACCAACAACAAGAATTCAGGAACTAGGCAAATGTGTATTAAATAACTGATCAAACCAGTTCCCAAGTTTCCTAAGGATATCCTACTAATCTCAGATCCCATGCTTTCTGAAGGATAGCCAACTAACCTCAGTTGTTTTTGGACTCACCTTTCCAAGTTATTGTCTAATTTCTTCAATTAGGGACCCATCCAAAGTCATATCTAAAATCTACTTGTAATTTAAACATACGTTCCCTACATTAAATCAAATATCAAGCAGGGTGAGGTAGTGTACACCTGTAATCCTAGCAGCTTGGGAGACTGAGGCAGGAGGATTGCAAGTTCAAGGCCAGTCTCAGCAATATAGTGAGCCCCAAAGCAACTCAGTGAGACCCTGCCTCTAAATAAAATATAAAAAAGAGCTGAGGGGCTGGGGTTGTGGCTCAGTGGTAGAGTGCTCGCCTAGCATGTTCTAGGCCCTGGGTTCAATCCTCAGCACCACATAAAAGTAAATAAGCAAAATAAAGATATTGTGTCCAACTACAACTAAAAAAAACTTTTTTTTAATTAAAAAGGGGGCTGAGATGTGATTCAGTGGTTAAGCAGCCTCTGGATTCAATCCCCAGCACCAACAAACAAACAAACAAATAAACAAAAACAAAAAGATATAAATAAAATAAAAAGAAATAAAAGAAGATAGATAATTAATATGCATTTCATATGTAAACATTTGGGCATGATCATATTAGAAGAGAGAATGTGATCAGAATGCCTGCTGCTCTCTATAGGCTCATGTTGAGTGTGACAGCAAATGCAGCCTGATTCAGGTCTGCCACATCCGTGTTGCTATAAGTGATGTGATTTCCTAAAACTTTGGCCATCTTTTGGAAAAATTCCCCAACAAGTAAATTGCAAATGTCCCTCAAATATGGTCACTGAAGTCCTAGAGAATTCTGTGCATGCAAGTATGCAAAGAATATTTTAGTTTTCAGGTGCATCCGACTTAAAATCCAAGCTCAGTTAATTACCAACAGGTTTTCACCAACATGCAAGTCACAAGACTCAGGTGCACTCTTGGAGAGGCTGGATTGTTGCTGAATGGTGGCAGCCATTCTTAAATTCCTGATCCCTTCCCAACAGTGCAGTGGTGCTCCTCTGAGGCTGTGACAGTTTCAGCTCCCCCACTTGGATCTCCTCCATAGGGCCTAGGGCCCTTGAGAACCACTGGTGAGAAAATTATTTTCTTCATTATGGAGCTCTTTGCCTCCAAACCAGATGAGAAGTTGCATCTAATTTCTGCACTTGACAACTGAAAAACGAGAGTGGTCTTTTTATATAGTATTAAACTGTAATAAACTTGAAATGAAATTTTATACAGGAATTTAAGCTCAATCATTTTAATTAAGGTCTCTCCAGCTGTGAAAAAAGAGTATTGTAGTAAAAAAATTATTGTAGTAAAAAGATTATTGATGACCTTAATCTTTTCTAAGTATACATAGAGTTTGGTGACATTGTTGTACAATCATCACCATTATCCACCTCCAGAAGTTTGTCATCTTGTAAACTGAATTTCTGTACCCATTGAACATACTCTTCCCTGAGCCCCTGACAACCACCATTCTTCTTCCTGTCTTTAGGACTGCTCCAGAACCTCTTCTTCAAAAGGACTTTGTCCTTTTGTGACTGGCTTATTTCACTTAGCCTAATGTCCTCAGGGGCATCCATGTTATAGCATGTGTCAGAAGTTTTTTCCTTTTTAAGACCAAGTAATTTTCCGTTGCATGTATATATCATATTTTCTTTATCAATGTAGCCAGTAATGGATATTTGGGTTGCTTCTTTTAGGTATTATGAATAATACTTCTGCCAGGTATGGTGGCCCACTTCTGTAATCCCAGCAGCTCAGGAGACTGAGGTAGGAGAATTGGAAGCTCAGCACCAGCCTCAGCAACTTAGTGAGGCACTAAGCAACTCAGTGAGACCCTGTCTCTAAATAAAATATAAAAAGGGGGTGGGGATATGGCTCAGTGGTAAAGCACTCCTGGGCTCAATCCCTGATACAAAAAAAAAAAAAAACCAACTTAGAAATACAAATGAATAATACTTCTATGAACTTGACTATACAAATATCTTTTCAAGTCCTTGCTTTCAATTTCTTGGAGGCATGTAGCCAGAAGTGAAATTGCTAGGTCATGTGATAATTCTATGTTTAATTATTTTGAGGAACTGCCATATTGTTTTCCATAGTGGTTGCACAGCTTACACTCCAAAGTGCACAAGTGTCTCCACATCCTTGCCAAAGCAATATTTTAAATTTGTTTATTATTTTTTATAGTAGCCATCCTAATTGGCATGAGGTGACAGCTCAGAAATTTTAACAGATATTTTATTTATTTTATCTTTATGCCATAAATGACTTTAGGAGAAGAATAGGGGTTATAAAAAGATAGTTAAAATTATTAATGCTTTTTTAATTTTCCAAAAATGTATGTACTATGGGGCTGGGGCTGTAGCTCAGTGGTAGAGCACTTGCCTTCCACGTGTGAGGCACTGGGTTCGATTCTCAGCACCACATACAAATAAATAAAAAGATATTAAAAAAAAATGTATGTACTATAATAATAATATATGCTCATTATATTAAAATTGTGAAACTTCAAATAGGTAGATAAAGTATACAAAACAACTCAGAATCAAATCACCAGAGAGTCAACATCCCTATTATATTCTTTCAGATTTTGTTCCATGCCTAAATTAAATTTTTTAGAGATTTAAAAATATGCCATAAGCTTCATATTTGCCATTTATGAACATTTCCCATATGATGTCAAAGAAGTGGTAGTCTTGGTTTTATTTTTTGTCATGGTACTGGGAATTGAATCCAGAATCTGTAGTATGCTAGGCAAGGACTCTACCACTGAGTTACGTCTACAGCCCTTTTTATTTTATTTTGAGACAGGGTCTTGCTAGGTTGACCAGGCTGGTCTTAAACTTGCAATCAATCTTCTGCCTCAGCCTCCCAAGTAGCTAGTGTATACTGCCACATCTGGCTAGTCTGACAGTTTTATAAATATCAGAAATGTAAATATGCTTTGACAAAGAAAGCTAATCATTTTTCAATGTATCTTCCCTCAGTCCCCAGTAGTAAATGAAACTAGATTTGTAGCATCTATATATCTGATCATTTAGAACATGTTGGAAAACTGTCCTGTGAACCAAATTCAGCCTATTGTCTGTTTTTGTATGGCCAGCAAGCTAAGTATGTTTTCATATTTCTGAAAGGTTGTTAAAAAATTAGTGGAGATATTATATGGCCCAGAAAACTTAAAATATTTATTAATTAGCCTTTTACAGAAAATGTTTGAGGACCCCTAATCTAGAATAGAGTCATTTTCCAGCCTTTCTGGCAGCTAGATAGGTGGATCCATGTACCTAGGGTCAGGCCAATGTGACTTATAGAGAAGTGATGTGTGTAGCATTGGGAGCATATCCTTAAGGGACAGAGTGCATAGTCCTTCCTTTTTCCTGCCACTTGAAACACAAATTTGGAATAGCTGAGGGATAAGATTAAAAATGTCCAAATCCTTAAGTGGCTGTTGAGCAATCACCATACCAGCCCCAGACCACTAACTACAGATAGTCATGAGGGAGAGAAGTAATTTTCAATTGCACTTAAAAGTGTCTGTTACACACAGCAAAATCTGAGATGCCCTACATTATATGCACCATTAGTTTATATACCAGCAAGGAAGAAACTATTCATTCAAAATAGACTATTCCCCAATGCTTTTGTGTCACTTTAAAGTTCTGTTTTAAAAATGGCTTTTTTAAATAGAAAATGTAAACATTTTTTTCTGAAGTTTTAAAAAATTATATATCACTCTTGTGCATAAATAAAAATGTACAAAGAAATATAAGAAAAAAAAGGGTTAGAGTATTCTGAAAGCTTCTTTAGCTTGTAGTCCAATTCCTCTAAATGATTTTTGACATAAAACCCTCAAGGTTAGATGCAGCGTGTGTTAAATGAATGCTCCTTTCGTGACTCTGAGACATTCTTACAGCTCCTGGCACCTGGTCTGCAATTTTGATGCTTGTTCACAGACATGTCACAATAGCTTTGTTGCAAGTTGGCTGGCTCAGAGCAACCGCAAGGTGTGTACCAATTACAGAGATGTTAAAATATGACAAAGCATGTTTCAGAAAAACATAGTCCTGATGTATGAGTACCAGCTGCCAAAGGCAAAAGAGACCATGAGACCAAAGACAAAGACAGACAGATCCAGGGTAATACAAAGTGTAATTTATTGACAGCTATTGGACAGAAGCATGTCTTGGCAGAAGAAATCGGGTTTTGTATACTAAGTCAGGCAAGGGGCTACAACTAACCAGAATGTACCTGGACTTTCCCAAAAAACTATTAAAATGTCTAACATTGGATAATAAATGGTCTAGGTATCAATGGTGGCACAACATACTTCTTTGATTACTGCTTTGCCCTACAGGACTCGAGATGGTGCCAGAGTCATTTGGTGGGCAACACAGCAATTACAAACTAGATGGCTGTCATCATGTCAAGCTGGAACCTCAGAGTACATCTTAAAGTCGATGAAATATGCATTTGCAGAGCACTTGAAAATTACTGAAAACAGAAAACAATGTGCGCTTTCAGCTACATTTGTAGTTCACTGTATTTCCTTCGTCTTTAAGAGATTTAATTTATATATTTATTTGTATATTTACTTATTTATGTAGTTGCATTTATGCTGAACTGACATTTGTACATCCTGCTTTGTCACTTGAGCATTACTTCATATTATTATTGGTTCTTATAACTTACTGGATATGTCATATATCCACTCTGTCATCTTATTGATAATTTAGCTAATCAAATTCACAAGCCACAGTTGAACTTCCTGATAATTTTTATATAAATAAGAGTCAAGTAGACAGAACAATTGAATAGGTTTTCATAATGTTTTTACCCCTAAAAAGGAAATATCCTTAAAATTCTTTTTTAAAAAAGTGTTTTTAGTTTCTGATGGATCTTTATTTATTCATTTATTCATATGTACTGCTGAAAATTGAATCCAGTGCCTCATACATGCAGGCAAATGCTCTACCACTAGCCACAACCCCAGCCCCTTAGAATTCTGCATAACAATTGAGAAGCTTTATCTAAGCAGTTTACGAAGAGAAGACTTTTTCTTAGTCTCACCTAATAATACAACCTCATGCTCCATGATTGCCAAAGAAAGCACAGAACTTGCAGTTCATAGAAAAAAAATGTGATATACTCTGAAAAACCATTTTATCCAAATGCTTCTGTGTTAGCTTTTTCTGTGACCAAAATACCTGACAAGAACAACTTACAGGAGAAAAGTTTTATTTTGGCTTATGGTTTCAGCGATTTAGTCCATGGTCAGCAGGCTCCAAGGCGGAAGCAACTGGTGGAGGAAGGATGCTCAGCTCATGACAGCCAGGAAGCAGTGAGGGAGGAATGGGGACAGAATAGTCCCTAAGGTCATGACCCCAATGACCTACTTCCTTCAACCATGCCTCACCTACCTACAGGTACCACCTCCCAGTGGTCCATTCAAATTATTAATCCATTAAGTGAATGATGGATGAGGTCAGAAACCTCATGACTCTGGGGTTATAGCTCAGTGGTAGAGCACTTGCCTAGCCCATGCGAGGCACTGGGTTCAGAGCCTCAGCACCACATAAAAATAAATAAATAAAGTTAAAAATAAAGAAACCTCATGATCCAATTACTTCCCCAAAGCACCCTCCCCACCACCAACAACAACCTTGTTGCCTTGGGTACCCTATTTTCAACACTTGAGCTTTTTAGATGACGTTCCCAATCCCAACCATAATGGTCTCCTTAAAAGATTGGTAGAAGACCTTAAATGCTAATAATTTAGGTTTTAAGAAAGGCACAGGAAGTGTAAAAGTGTTGAAAACAGAATGAAAAGCTCAGGTCAGGTTAAGGCTATCTTCTTATAGGAACAGGTAGTGAAAGAAATAAGGGATGGGAGTTGGTAGCATATCAGTGGGTCTCTGAAAACAGAGTGGAATGATGGAGAAAGCTGAAAGGGGAGAGAAAGAGACAGAAAAAGAAAGAAAAAGAAAAGGAAGTTGGAGGGAGGGAAGGAAGGAATGAAAAAAGGAAGGAAAGAAAGAAGGACGGACGGACAGACGGTACCACAACGATACTGGTACTGATAATCATAGTCATAGGACAGCAATGTCTGTTTTATTATTCTGGGGCAATTATTTTGGATGCTGTTCACTTCACTATAAACTTGTGGGTTATTAAAATTCTGAGACATCCTAGGCAGAGATTATCCCATGCACAATTAAGGATTATGGCTCCTAAAAAGATTTTCATGTTTGAAAAGCACAGCAGCAAGTACTGAGAGCAGGAAAGAAGAAATAAAGAGCCCCTTAACAAGTAGGGCAGCCAGTTCATTCTTAGTTGTTCTGAATTTGACAGAAGCAATCTGTAGGGACTACCCAGGGCTACAAGATGGAGTATTTATCCTTGATATTTTATGAGTAAGAGGAGAGAGATGAGAGCATTTATTAGAAATTCCCCATCCCCTTGCTCTTTTGGTCAGTCACTGATATAAAGAAATGAAAACTGCAGTGCAAGATAAAGAGAGCAAGTGTTTATAGACAGGAGTTTGCTATGTATTCAATGTCAATGTCAATGTCTGTCTTTGACAATCACAATGTTAAATACTTTAGAATGACAATGTCGAACTTCATAAATAGGAAAGAAAGAAATGCAGAGAAAAATTCAAGAGCGAAAGGTATGATCTCTGAGAGTAAGCTTTCTGGTCTTGCTACAATCTTGAACAAGCGCACTTGAAGTGAGGTTTAAAAAATCGAATAACATGCCCATAGAATGAGAAAATATTTGCAAATCTTATATCTGATCAAAGGCTTGTATTTGGAATATATAAAGACTTCTTACAATTCACCAATAAAAAGAAACAGACTCCAAAAAATGTACAGAGGATTTAAATCTCTAAATGTGTAATTCTGCAAATTAGATCCATGAATGACCGATAGCCACCTGAAAAGAGGTTCAGCATCATTATAATTTGAGGAGCACAAATAAAAACTATAGTGAGATACCAGTTCACACCTACTTAGGATAGCTATGATTTAAAAAGACAATAACACTTTAGAAAACAGTTTAGCAGTTCTTCAAAATGTTAAATTTAAAGTTACTATATGATCCAACAATTCCATTCCTAGATATATGCCCAAGAGAAATGAAAACTATACACATTTATATATAAATATCCATAGCACCATTGCTTAATAGCCCCCAAATGGAAACACCCTAAGTATCCATCAGTGGGTAAATGGATTTATAAAAAGAAGGTATAGCCGCACAATGGAATATTATTTGGCCCTAAAAAGAAATGAAATATGGTTCCATGTTACAACATAAATGAACTTTGAAAATGTGATGCCAAGTAAGAAAAACCAATCACATGGCTTACCTATTTTGTGGTTCCATTTATGTGAAATGTCCAGAATAGGATAGTTCTTAGAGACAGAAAATAGAGTAGTACCTGCTAAGGATTGGGGGAGGAGAAAATGAGGGGCAATTGCTAATGGGTATGGGTTAATAAAAATATTCTAAAATTAAATAGTAGTGATGCTTGAACACTATAAATATTCTCAAAACCAGGAATTGACCACTTTATAAGTGTGAATTTTATGGTATGGGAATTATATTCCAAGAAAGCTGTTAGGAAAGTTGATAACAATTAAATTCAGACTGTACACACAGAATTTCTAGAGAAGCAGTGCAGAGAAGTTTCTTGATTCACATATTGCCTTTTCTTTGTCACTAAATATTGTGAATCACTGTGTTACCTTTGTTTACTTGACTCAATCCTTGAAAGAAAAATTAAAGTGATAATTACTCTTCCATCTGACAAGCAAATATTAATTTTGTTTTCATCATTCATTTCTCATTTTCTTTCAAATTAGGAAGGAAAATGGAACTTTAATTATTTGTTGAGATAAAGGAGACAGGCTTTACTATTTTTCAATTTTAATTACCGTCTTTCAAATATTTTTTTTTCTTTCAGAATATACTATGAAAGGAGAAGATAGAGTCTCCAGAGAAGGGGGATGGTGGAAAGCAACCACATACTGCTATTTTTTTACAGAAACTTTTCTACATTTAACCTTGGTTTGTCATTCTGTGTGTACCTTTTCCTATGCCACATAATTCCAGTTGTGTCTTTTACTTTAGTTCACGTTGTATCAGGAATGCTTTTTTTTTTTTTATTTTGCATTGGCCTAAATTTCATAATCATTATGGCAGGAAAGTAATCATCTTCCACCCACGAGATGTTCACATCCTCATCCTGGAACCTCTGAATACATTACCTTATATGGCAAAAAAAGACTTTTTGCAAATGTGGTTCGATTAGGCATTTATGTTAGTCAGATTTCCATTACCATAACAAGTAGTTTAGATAATGAACTGACAAAGAGAAAAGTGTTATCTTGACTCACAGTTTATAGAGATATCAGTCCACGGACAGTTGGCTCTGTTTCTTTAGAACCCGTAATGAGGGAGCACAATATGGCAGAGGTGTGAGGTAGCCCTGAACCACTCACCTTGTGGCCAGGTAGCAAAGGAGAGCAAGGAGGCCAGGGTCCTACTATAGTCTTCAAAGGCATACCTCCAGTGACCTGGAAACGTCCACTAACCTCCACCTCACACTGATTCCACCATTTTACAATGGAGCCACTCTGGGACCAAGCCTTCACCACATGGAGTTTGGAGGGACATTAAAGACCCAAACTCTAGCAGACATCCTGAGATGGAGAGATTATTCTGGATTTTCTGAATGGGCTTGATGTAATTTAAAAGGTCCTTACAAGGGAAAGGAGGAGGCAGAAGACTCTAAGGAGATGTGACAATGGAGGCAGAGGTCAGAGTGACACATGGACCAAGAGCCGAGGATCTGAGGCAATATCTGAAAACTGGAAATGACAAGGAAATCGATTATGTCCTACAGCTTCTAGAAGGAACACAGCCCTACTGACCAGTTTTGGATTTCTGACCTACAGAATTAAAGATAATAAATTTGTATTGTTTTAAGCCAAAAATCTGTGGTCATTTGCTATAGTAACAACAGTAAGGGAATACAATTAACATTTAAAAAAAATTTTTTTTTGCCTTTTGTCATAATGGATCATAATTTCCCAAACCAAATGTTTAGAAAGGGAAAATGTTCTGAAACAGCAAATGAATCAAGGCAGCTAGATCTGTGTGAGTAGAGGTCTGATCTATGATTACAGAGTGTGGCCAGCTTCCATAATGTCAGCCACCAGGTGGGCCTGGGCTGTGTCCACCTCCCCTTCTCTTCTGCAAAGAAAGCTTAACACTGAAAGAGCACTTGGCAGTGTCACTGTGAAAACTCGTCATTGTTTTCTCAGGTTTTATTACTTGGGTAACATGCAGCAGGCTAGTCATAAAAAACATACTTTCTGAACCGAAAGTTGTAAAATATTTGAAATCTGGACTTTTTAGGGAAATCTGGCCCTTATTGTTGTCATACATCTGACTCAGCAGGTGATAGTTTTCTAATTGCCTTGATTGGTGGATAATTATGTAAGCATTGCAGAGAGCAGAGCTGGGTTTTGCTTTCTTGATTAATCATGATGCTAAACAATTTCTTGTGGAAACTCTGGAAGTTTCCATTTTGTCTCTTGAAGTTAGTCCGAGTCCCAACAGATGGAAGCCCAGCAGCAGTCGCAATGGATGGGCCATGGAGAGAGACTTGTAAACAAAAGCAAACACTGATTACCGTCTCCACTGTGGAAAGCCCAGAACTTCTTAGCATTCAGATTTAACTGGAAGAAAAAAAAAATCATGGAACTAATGTTCTCTGAAATTCTTTAACCCTATGGGCAACTAGACTAGGTTAGGCCACCCAAGCTATAAACCGTGATGATAAAGTACACTTCGTCCAATTAAACTTGGTTAATGTGACACACACATGGTGGTGCGAATTCTTGTTAATAGGCTGCATGGTGATTAGGGAAACTGGCTATTAGTTCACATGAATGACTGTAATTGGTATTATTTGCACAATGGGCCATTTTAAGCTCTTGTTTTCCTCCTTTCATTTTCTGAGTTCTCCTCTGTAATCAGAATGGAAATTGCTATTTCCTTTCCCTTTTCTATCCGAATCATCAGACAGACTGCCTCTTGAGGCAATGGTCCAGAGTTCTTGGAACATCTTTCCTGCATGCTCACCCAAGGCCTGGAGGTAATTCCACTTTTTCTTTGCAATCCCCTCCTCTTTCCTAGATGGTGCCTATTCACTGAACCAAGTGTTCTGGGCAGGGAAACTGCCAATAGGCTTTGATTTTGTTCTTGACATACCCAGGTGGATGGGGTGAGTGTCAAAGGACAGAAAGGGCACAGTAAAACTTTTCTCTATGTTCAGTGGCATGCCCAGGGCAGGGCAGTGGAAGCAATCAACTCCAGGAACAGGCCACAGAAGATACATTGTCTGTAGAGAAGTGTAGAGTGATATCAAAATGTCTAAAAGAAGTTCAGCTTTTTATTATCACTGTGGACAGTGATGCTCCACAAAGTCATTGATAAAATATCCCTTTTCTCTAAGAAAAATATCTCATACTGGATTAGGATCTAAATAATTGTTGAGATTTAATGCTATAGCCACAGGCTTCAAATAAGAAAAGCTTAATATATTTTTTTAATGTACATTGAATTCTATGTAGAAGTTAGTTCCGGAATGTTTGACTCTAGAATTATACATGGACTCAGACTTTTTGTTTTGAGTGCTGGGATCAAATCCAGGGCCTTCTGCACGCTAGGCAAGTTCTCATACCACTAAGCTATATCCAGACCTCACATGTTTTTGTTTGCTGTTGTTGTTTGTTTCTTGTCACATACTGAGGATTTAATCTAGAAGCACTTTACCACTGAGCCCTTTTTAATTTTTTATGTGGAGACAGAGTCTTGCTAAATTGCTCATGCAATTGCTTATTCTTTAAAATTCTTTTAATTAACCATAATATTTGTACATATTTATGGGGGTATAGTATGATAATTTGATACATGTATAAAATGTGTCCTGACCAAATCAGGCTAATTAACATTTCTATCTCCTGAAACATTTACCATTTCTGGGTGTTGGGAAACTTTGGAATCTTTTTTCTAGCATTTCAAAATATGTAATCAATTGTCTTTGACTATTGGTACTCTACTGCTATAGATCACTAGAACCAATTCCTCCTATCTAACTGTGCTTTGGTCCCTGTTATTTAATCTATTTATACAGTGTTGCTTTTTCTTGAGCTCCATATAAGTGAAATATTACAGTGTGTACTTTTTGTATCTGACTTTTTTTTCAAATCACCATAAATAATGTTATTGAGATTCATTTATATTGTAACACATATTAGTCATTTGTTCTTTTCTTTTTTTTTTTTAATCACTGAGTAGTGTTCTACCCTGTGAATATACCCTAATTGGTTTTTCTATTCTTTTGTTGATGGACAAGTAGTTGTTCTCAGTTTTGATCTGTTATGAATAAAGCTTTAATGAGGATCCTTGAGGAGTCTTTTCAAGGATATACTTACTTGCTTCTTTTGAGTAGGACTAGAATTCCTGAATCATAGGTAACTCTATGCTTAGCATTATTAGAAATAGCCAAATAGATTTTTCAAAGAGATTGTACCATTTTACATTCCCATCAGCAATATGATCCCACTCTCTCCCTGCTTTAGTTTGCATTTTAATTATCCCCCAAAGGCCCCTGTGTTCAAGGCTTGATCCCTGAGGTAGCACTGTTGGGAGGTGGATGAGACTTTAAGAAGTGCAGCCTCACTGGAGACCTTCAGGTCATTGAGGGTATGCCCTTGAAGGGGACCGTAGCCTCCTTTTGGCTCTGTTTTTGTTCCCTGGCCATGAGCTGAGTTTTGCTTTGCCACACGCTTCTGCCTCACCACAGTCTCCAAGAAACAGAACCAGTCTATCATGGACTGAACCTCCAAAACTCTTAGCCAAAATAAATCTTTTTTTTTCTTTATAGTTGATTATCTTAGGTATTTTAGTAATGAAAAGTTGACTAATAACCCTCTCAACCCCTATAACATCTGTTGAACTTGCACTGAATCTAAAGATCAATTTAGGGATAATTGAATCTTAATGCTACTGAGGTTTGCATTTCATAAAAATTGTGTATCTCTGCATTTATTATACCTCCTTTATCTCAGCATTATTTTTAGTTTTGAGGACTTTACATGGTTTTTATTAAATTTATTCAAAAATGTTTAATGTTATTGATGCTGTTATAAATGGTAGCTTTCTAAAATTTAATTTGCAATTGTTTGTTGCTTGTATATAGAATTACAGTTGATTTTTGTGTATCCTGGCATACAGAAATACAATTGATTTGACCTTGTATTCTGTAGTCATATTACACTCAATATAATAAATTCATATTTTTATTACTTTGGATTTCTATCTGTAAAACCATGCTATCTGTAAATAAAAGTTTCAATTTTTTTCTTCCCAAGTATTATAACTTTTACCTCTTTTTTTTTTTTTTTAGTCTTCTTGTACTGGCTAGAACCACTAGTCTAATATTGAATGTACATGGTTAAGAGTGGATATAATTATTATATTCTCAATTTAGGAGGGTATAATAACTGGAGAACATCCAATAGTCCATCAGTAGGAATGATAGTAACTGCCAGTTCTTTACAGAATGTTTATCCAGTTGAGAAAATTCACTTTTATTATTGGCTTCTATTACTAGTTTTTGTCTATGAACCACTATTGACTTTCATTAAAGACTTTTCCTTTAATTACTAAGTTAATTGCGTATTTTGCTCCCTTATTTTGTTAATGTGGTAAATGACATTGTCTTAGTCTCTTTTTGTTGTTGTAACAGAATGCCTCCTTGCCCACACGCACACCAGAGTTAAAAAGAACAGAAATTTATTCTCACAGTTCTAGAGGTCCAGAAAGCCAAGATCAAGTTGCATAAGGCCCCCTTATGCATCCTCACAGGGCAGAAGGTGAAGGTAAGAGAGATAGAACACATTTCTGCAAGCCCATTTTATAGTAGCATTAATCCACTCATGAAGGTGGAACCCTGGTGACCTACGCATCTCCCAGGAAGCCTGTTGCATTGGGGATGAAGTTTCCGACTCATAAATTTTGGAGTGAACACATTCACATTATAATAGACATTGTTTGCTTTTTAATGTTAAACCAATTATGCATTCCTAGAATAAATCCCACTTTGTATTGAAGTATTATCCTTTCTGCATGTTGCTGAATTGGATTTCTTATACTTTATTAAAGATTTTGTGTTTCTGTTTATGAGGAATATTAGTCTGTGGTTTTCTTGTGATGTCATTTTCGCAATGTTACATTTACTTTATAAACTAAATTAGGAAATACTGTCTCTCCCTTTATACCCAAAAGAGTTTGTACACTATTGCAATTACTACTTCCTTAAAAGTTTAGTAGAATTCATCTGTGAATTTGGGTTGTAGAATTCTCTTTAAAGTAAGCATTTAATTTCTTTTAACAAATATGAATTTTTATTCCTTCTTTGCCCCTTTTGCAAAATCATGTTTTGAAGGAATTTGTCCATTTCTAAGAAATTTCTCAAATGAATGGATAAAAAGTTTTTCATGTCGTGCCTTTAGTATTTATTTCATGTCATAGGATGTAGACTGGAAGCCTTTTATTCATTCCCGATATTGTCTATGACTGATTTTACTTTTTTTTTTTTGCTTTCTAAAGCTTATTGATGTTAGTAATTTTAAAACAATCCAAAAATCTTTGGCTTTTTTTCTGTCATTGTCTTCTTCCTATTTCATGAGTTTTTGCTTTCATCTGTGGTTTCCCTCTTTGAGTTTCTGTGGTTTGCTCCACTATTGTGATTTTAGCTTTTTGGGCAGAAAGCTTCCCATACTGAACTTTGAATATTTCTTTTCTAATATAGTCATGTGTTGCTTAACCACCAGGATACACTCTAAGCAGCACATTGCTAGGTGATTTCATCATTGGGTGACCATCGTGGAGTGACCTTATACAAACTTGACAGCTGCAAAGTCCCTAAGTGATGGGATCTTATGGGTTCACCATGATATATGTAGCCTGTTGTTGACCACATTGCTATGTGGCGCATGACTGGGTGCCTAAAGTTATGTAACTAAGGACTGCTTTGGCTGGAATATTTTTATTATTGTTTAGTTCTAGACATTTTCTAATTTCCATTTTGATTTCTTCTTTGATCCCTAGCTTGCTAAGAAGCATGCCACATCATATTCCATCATCTCAGGAGTTTTCTAGTCACTTTATTGTTCTGGTTTGCCTTTCTTGTGGCCTACTTTTTCAAGGTAGAGTGCAATAATTCTTATAATATGCTCCTTTTTCAAAAAAACTTTTATTATTTTTTTGTTCTTCTCAGTTTTGCATCCGCAATGTTAGCAGAGATCTTTTTATTTAACAAACATTTAGTCAGAAGTAGCCATTTGTTCATCTGAATCATACTTCCTTGTGATAAGGCTTTTCCTGGTTCATCACATGGATCTAAAAAAAAAGTTGCTTGGGGGAGGGAGGAGGGAACGGGAAGGAAGGTTCTGGGAAGGAGATCGAGCAACTAATGTTGCGTGCATGTACAATGAGGGAACAATGAATCCCACTATTTATAATTATAAATGCACCAACAAAAATTTTTTTAAAGAAGGCACGGTGGTGCATGCCTGTAATCCCAGCAGCTTGGGAGGCTGAGGCAAGAGAATTGAGAGTTCAAAGCCCAGCCTTAGCAATTTAGCAAGTCCCTGCCCTAAACAACTCAGCGAGACCCTGTCTCTAAATAAAATACAAAATAGGGCTGGGGATGTAGCTCAGTGGTTGAGTGCCCCTGAGTTCAATCCCTGGTACTCCCCCATCAAAAATGTTTTTTAAACATTGCCTTACAACATGGTCAGGCATAGTATGATTTTACATAAACTTGGCTAATATAGACCTCAGGGGGAGCAAGTTCCACTTCAGTGAAGAGAAAGAATCCACCGGTGCCTCATCAGGAGATTCAGCTTCAGTAATTAGCACTGAAGGAATATTCTACCAAATGAGCCTAGCTAGCCAGGACACAGGCCCTCCAGTTTCTGTTGAAGCTGAATATTGTCGCCATGCCCTTATTACTCAATCTGAAGTCAAAGACCTGAAAGTTCTTGACAAAGTCTTCTGGTGTCACAGACTTGAGGATCACCACCACATTCCTCTGGATCTAGAAGCAGATTGGAACCTGGGCTGAGGATTTTATTCATGCTTTGTAGCAATCTCCTTAATCTTGAGGTCCTCTAGTAGTGAAGGGTCCTCTGGTTTGGCCCAAGGTCTATCTGAAGAGCCCAGGAGGCTGCAGGCTGGGACAGTGACGCCCTTGGAGGGGCAGTACTGAATCAGTTTCTCCTGGGTGAGGTATGGGTGACACTCCACCTGATTAGTCACTGGTTTATATTTGAGTCTAGATTTGTTCAAGATCCTTTCAATGTGGAAGGGGTTGAAGTTGTAGACACCAAGGGCTTTCACCAATCCCTCATCCTCAGCTCCTCTATGACCTTCCAGGCATCCAAGAATGTTAATTTACTGACAAGATTGAGGCCTTTATCATCTTTGGGGAATAAGTCCTTGCAAGACTGAAATCCCTGAGTCCAGTAAAAAGATAGACACCCAGATAGTCCAGTTTCAGACCCTTGAGGGTCCTCCAAACAGGCTTCCGTCAGAAGGTTTCTCTCAAAGAAGGCGCACCACAACTGCTAACAATGAAGAGGTCCTCCCGCTTCACCACCTTCTCTTGAATCTTCTCTTGCATGGCTTCTCCCACCTCCTTCTCATTCTGATAGATGTAGGCACAGTCTATGTGGCAATATATGCATCGATGGCCACCTTCCCAGGTTCTTTGACTTTGCCTGGGGGAGACTTCCAGTTGCCCAGACTCAAAACTGGCATCTTAGCTTTGGTGCTGAGCTCCAAAGGTGGCCACGGTTGGTGCAGAAACAGCTCTAAGAGAGCAGATAGATGTCTAGTGTTGTGGTACGATTCTTACTTATTTAACATGTATGAAACTGTGCTACTGTTTTTTCATCAGTTTACTATCTTTTTTTCTTAACGGTGTCACTAACCAAATTTTTGAGTGTTGTGCTCTGATGCTATTTCCCCCATAAACTCTCTGGTGTTTACAAGGTAGTTTTGGATAGCATGGTGACTTTTGGTGACACCTATGTTGCATTATAGGGGAACTGATTGAAATTTATTAGAGAGAGAAGTTCAGATCTAGTGGCTAGTGCTGAGAAATGAGCCATGATGAATGTGGGATTTTAGGAGAGAAAGAATAGGAGGGAAGGATAGAAAAGGCATATGCAAAACTGTAGGATTACTGGGACACAGCATATAATGTGTGACCTGGGAGTTGGGGGCTGCTTGTGGACCAAACAAGAGAAAAGGGGTGGTATGGGATTAGTCCTGAGGCATCAAAGCCAACAGTAGTAGCCAGGAAGTGAGTGTTGGTATTAGGAGATGAAGCTCTGAGCCCCTCAGTGTTTTTGCCAAAGGAAATGTGGAGGTGAGGGGATTGGGTCAGGTGGGTTTTCTCGAGAATTAGTGTAATTTCAAGATTTAAATGAGGTAATACTTGGTGTCTGTTTGGAAAGGGGCAAGAGATTTAAAAGTAGGAAAACACTATGCCTGAGAAGATGGATGGGATAAGATGGAAGAATGTGTGCCAGTGCAAGAGGGAGAATATAGCACAAGGAGGAGGATGAGACACACATAAATAAAAACCACTTCACAGCCTTCACAATTTTGCTTTGGTTTATTTTCAGTGCCTGAGCAGGAATTGTAATGGGGACTTGGTATTACTTCTGTCAAAACTGTCAGGTACTTTATGAAATGGTTTGAGAAGGAAAGATAACTCTTTGGGTAGAAAACAATCTTTATTTTTAAAAATAAAGTTAACGTTCTTCCTTAAAAAATGGTTAAAGTGATAAAACTGCAAAGGAAGAAAAAAATCTCTTTCACCATCAAAGAATATGACCATATCTAATATTTTAATGTATTTCCTTGTACTATTTTCCATGTTGTTTAGTTATGAGTAGACTATATACTAAAAATAAGGTAGCACAGACTGATCATTTTTAAAACATTGCTTTCAGGTTTTAAAAGTCTGTATCCTGACATAAAACTCAGGAAATATACAAAAAAAAAAACACTAGAGAAAATTAAGATGACTAAGAATCCCACCACTGAGTGTTTGTGGGTTTAATTGATGCTTAATTTATTCAGTTTGGTACCATAATATCTCACGTGTGGTCGTTTTAAAGCATGGGTATCACAGGTCTATTTAGAGGTTCTATATTAGATCACAGGACAACTGTGAAACTCCTTCAGTTTGTTGACATGCAAATTCTCAGAATCTATCTCAGACCCTTTGAATTGAAGTCTCTGGAGGGTGGACCCAGGAGTTAGCAATTTTTACAACCTACTCAGCTGTTTCTTGTAATAAAATTGGAAAAATGTGATCTAGTTGGAAGCTAAGATGAAGTGGAACTTTGGTCCAGGTATCTGGCTTGTTAGCCTTTACCAGTGAAAATCATGGAAGTATTAAGGTCATTCAGAAGTGATAAAACTAAAATTTACTCAACTGTGATGCTTTGGTATTTTATATAGAGAACCTAAATTTCCCCAGGAGTCTAAGTACAACTTCAGTGACATTAAAAATCTTATTTCACTAATATGTGTCTCTAAGCTGTATAATGCAGTCCAGCCCTCTTTAAAACCTTCCTAGTCAGCTCTAGGAACCCATGTTGGCGTGTCCTCTATTCTCCCTGGAAGCACTTGAGAATGGAACTTCACTACTTCACTAATATTTCCCTTCATTATTATCTCTCTTCCCTTTCTGGTGCCACTGGTACCTGCATGCCCCTTATCCAATCCCACTGACACCCATCGTATTATATGAAGAAATTAAATAGCTTTTACACTGCAATCTAATTATTAGAGATCACAGGTTTTTATGTATTAAGATGCTAATTCAGGTTATTAAAATAAAAATATTATGCTTTCAAAAACTAAACATAAATGCAGTAATTAAATCTAATACTAAGGGAGAGGCATTGCAGTACTTAAATTATTTCCTTTTTATTTTTAGCAAAAAGTGTTGTGTTTGCATATTCTTTTATATTTAGCTGAGTTACTTTATTTATATAGGTTTCTTAAAAATAGAATATTCATGAATTTTTGTGAAGGAGTATTTGCTGAGAGGCTTCCTATGTGCACTCCCTGGAAGCACTGAAGATACCCTCTTATGAACAGGAATGGGACGGCAGAGTAGACAGCAAGCAAATCATTACACAGGTAACCTTTGGTCTCTTGGTATGCTCGCTCAAAGAGGCAAATGCAGGACGCCATGTATAATAGGACCTTTGTCCTGCAATTGTGTTGGGAAAATGTTGGAAATTTCTCCAAGCCAAGGCAATGAAGGATGAATTCGAATTATCGTCGTATTGGTTGGAAGAAACACTATTTCAGGCAGAGGAAATGGAATGTGCAAACCTCCAGGGCTAGAAAAAAACTTGGATCATTCAGATAAAAAAGAAACCTAGGGTGGCTCAAGCCAGGAGCAGGGGTTCTGTGCAGACCATGCAGCCCTCTTGGGGATGTGGATGTCTTCCCCAGATGGATGGGAAAGCCTTTCAAGTATTCGAGGTAGGGTGACACCATGATTGGATGTGTAGTCTGAGAACATTCTGGAAGCTCTGTGGAAGATGAAATAGGGAGGGACAGCAGTGGTCTAGAGGGGATTCAGAGGCTACTTGTAGTAGTCAGAATGCTCCAGATAAACAGAACCAATAGGACACACACACACACACACACACACACCCCTATATAATAGGTGAGAGAGATTTATAAGGAATTGGCTCATTTGATGATGGAGGCTGACAAGTCCCAAGATCTGCAGTCAACAAGCTAGAGATCCAGGAGAGCTGGTGGTATAGTTCCAATCTACGTCCAAAGGCCTGAGAGTCAGGACAGCAGATGGCGTAAATTCCATTCTGAAGGCTGGCAGCCTCAAGACCCAAGAAGAGCTGATGCTTCTGTTCAAGTCCAAAGGCAGGAATGACCAATGTCCCAGCCAAGGCATTCAGGTGGAAGACATTCTCTCTCACTCACAGGAGGGTCTGTCTTCCTGTTCCGTTCAGACCTCCAATCTATTGATGAGTCCCCTTTCCTCACATTAGGGAAGGCAATCTGCTTCACTCAATCTACCTATTTCAATATCCATCTTGTCCAGAAACACCTTCACAGACACACCCACGGTCATGTTTGATCAGATGTCTGATGTGCTGTGACACAGAAATTTAACCATCTGTGTGGTTGGGATGTGAGGTGTGTCCCCAAGGATCCTGCAAATGTGGGAATATTCAGGGGTAAAGTGATTAGATTATAAGAGCTGTAACCTACTTGGTCCATTCTAGTTTGAATGGACGGACAGGGTGGTAACTGTAGGCAGGTGTGCTGTGGCTAGAAGAGGTGGGTTATGGGGGGCTGTGCCTGGAAGGGTGCACCTGCCTCCACTAGCCCTCTGTCTGCTCTTCTGCCCAGTTGATTACATGGTGATTGTAGCCTCCAATTGGACTTTGGACAGGAGGACCTGATGATATTGGGGGACAGAATACAATGAAGGTAAGGAGAGACCAATAGCATCCTGAGGGTCTCCAAAGTAGACTCCAGTGCAACAGTAGCAGCTGCCCACACGTCTCCATGGTGTATACTCATGTACTGAACATGGGGAATGACACTGTCCTTAGTCTCTTCAGTTTGGGCCAATTAGTTTGCAATTCCGTTGGACTTATATTAAGTTGAAATCATCCCTCACACTAGATTTTTATGATGTTATTGGTTTTTATTTTTTTCTGCTGTTGCATAATATATTTTAAGAGAAGTTTAGAAATTAGGACCAGAGATTGCCAGACAGACACTGTTGTAAATCAGGGACTAAACTTCTTGCTTTCTGAATTTGCTTAAAAAATATTGCATAATTGAGTGTAACTAACTGTATTATCAATATCTTAATTATAGCATTTTCATTAAAATGTAATCACAAAGGTATGAAAAATAATATTATATTTTAAACAATTTCCATAAATTTTTAAAGGCAGAAAATTGAAAGTGATGATAAGAACTCATTTTTTTAGCTTTCTAAATTTATATTTTAATGGATCATTATCCTTACCTAGGGATTTTTTTTTTTAAATTATTATTTAGGTACATGTTCCTTCTTGCATATCAAGAAGTCAATATAGCTGTCAGTCTAATTCATAATTAATTACTCTCCAACCCACTAGGTTGGGAGATTGCAAAAGACAACACAACAGAAATGAATTGAATCAGGGTTTCCTTAATGAAAATGCAGCAGACCCTTATACTTTATTAATTTCCCTGGTTTCCCTGAGCTCCTTGCCTTATGAACACTTGGAAAAATAAATTTTCATTGTAGTATGTAAAATATATTTGGGCATAAAAAAAGCATAAATACTATTTTGACCAAATATTAAGTATAAGCATAGGGCCATCTTTTAATTTTTATTTGTGCCAGAATAATCTTTCCCTCCCCTTCTTGCTTTTTCCTACCTTCCTTCCTTCCCCCCTTTCTTTTTCTCTCTTCCCCTCCCTTTCCTTCCCTCTCTCCCCTTCTTCCTTTCATTCAACTAAGCACTAGGCACAAAGCACTTTGCCACAATTCTTAGCATCTTAGTTAATTTCTGCTGCAATAACAAAATATCTTAGATTTGGTAATTCATAAGCAATAGAGATTTGTTTCTCTCAGTTCCGGAGGCTAGAGAATCTAGTTTCAAGGTGCCTGCAGATTTGGTGTCTGATAAGGGCTGCGCTCTGCTTCCAAGATGGTGCCTTGTTGCTACGTCTTCCAGAGGAGCCAATGCTATGCCCTCAGATGGTAGAAAGGATGAGCTGGGCATGGTAGCACATCTCTCTAATCCCAGAAATTCAGGAGGCTGAGGTAGGAGGATCGTAAATTTGAGGCCAGTTTCAGCAATGCAGCAAGGCCCTAAGCAACTCAGTGAGACCCTGTCTCTAAATAAAATACAAAGAAGGGCTGGGGATGTGGCTCAGTGATTAAATGCACCTGGTTTCAAGAACCCAGTACAAGTAAAAAAAAAAAAAAGAAGAAGATGATGATGATGGAAAGGATGGAAGACCAAAAAGGGATGAATGCTGTGTCCTTATATGGCAGATGAAAGGGAAAGAAGGCCAGGCAGCTCTGGGAAGTCTCTTCCATGAAGGCACAAATTCTATTTATGGGGGCAGACTTAATCACTTCTCAAAAGGGAGGGACTTATTTCCCCAAAGGCCCCATCTGTTAATACACTACTACTTTAATGTTCAGATTCCAACATATGAATTTCGGGCATAAACTTTCATGACATATCACCTTTTAAGGATGTCCATCTAGTGAGATAGGAGAGACACACATGTACCTAACATCAGAGGGGAACCAAGAGGTTGAATGAGCTGAATGTGCACTAAATACGGAAGCAGCGAACTCCTGTGTTCCAAATTGAAAAGCTGAGTTTATGGTCTGGTCTTGGCAGGACTGGGAGCAGGAAAACCGGCCAGATGGAAGGGGCTCTTTGAAATCACCTTAGTGACTGTAGATCAAGTGATTTGCTGACAAAATTCCCAATTTGGTACTAAAAATGAAGATTTTTATGATTGAAAAATTTTATGAGTAAAATTAGAAGCCATTAAAAGCAACATTTAGATCCAAATGACTTCACTTAACCAAGGGCCAGAATGGCTTTGTGGATCACAGTTGCTAATGTGAATTGCACTCAGAGGTGAATCAAGAGCCAGAACAGACTGGGGCCCAGTTGTTTCATGCATCAAGCCAGCACCTCTGAGCGAACAAGCTGCTGCACTCTCAACCTCCTGACATTTTGAGCTGTTTTGAAGGGTAGCTGCAAGTAGGGAGAATTCGATCTTGGCAGTGATTCTCTCTCGATAGTTTTATGAATTCAGGGTAAAAAATATTTTATGGTCAAATAAGCCTGGGAAAACACTGAGTAGTAAAAATGTTTAAAAAATATTTTTTACTATAAGACCTCTCCAAGATTCTAACACACCAGCAAGAGTTGTGAATTTAGAAGAGTATTTTCCCAGTTTATCCATCCAGAAGATCCGAGATGAGCTTAGATATGCAAGAGACTTTTGGGGTAAGGCTCTGTGAATAAATGGGAGGAACAAAAGCAATTGGTCTGATACCTATAAAAGGAGGAGAGGAGGGAAGGAGGGGAGAAGGAAGGACAGACCAAAGAAAGGAAGGATCTAGAAGCAGCACCTTACACCTGGTCTATTCTTTTCTCCTCTCTTCTCAAAGCAAGATTTATTCTGGATTGATTTCTAAGCCTGAGTTGTGAAACTTTTGGGGAAGACTTTAAATTTGCTCTGCTCTTTTGGAGTCCTCTGGGAAGGTCTACAGCTGACCTTAAAAATGGATGGTAGGAACCACTGTGCTGAATGGATAAGACCAATGCCTAAGGGGTACCAGAAATCAAAAGGGGTCAAGGTTATGAAAGAACAGAGAGCAATCCATTTGAAGGACTCCCAGGAAGGGAGTGACTGGACTCTTGCTCATGAATCCATTCAGATTGGAAAGATCCAATCTGAACCTCTCTGTGCTTAAAGATGTCTTCTTAGAATGATGCTTTTCAATGCATTGAATATATTAAAACATCATTAGAATACTATTGAAAAAATATGTTCCTCACTTATCAATGCAGGCATTTCTTTATGACTATCTAAACAAGATTTAGCAGTATGTCTTGCAACTAATGGAATTTCGAAGCAGTGACTAGTATAAGGGATCTTTTTGATGTCTGCAAAAAGTCACAATAAAAAAATAGGTGTAATTTCAATTGGTTACAAAGTCACAGGAATTGCTACTACTGCTGCAGTTTGCCACCAACATTTGTAACTGAAGAAAATGCTAGGTTTCAGTTAAAGGATAGTGCAAATTAAGATGAGCTCTTTTTGCTGTGAGTTTTGTGAATGCCATATGAAAAATGATTGTTTAGAAAAGTTTCCAGATAGTTCTCATCCAGGTGGAAAACAGATCACTGATGAAAGTGAGTTTTATTTTTTACCTTTGGAAGGATCATTTGGGTGGCCTTTATCTGCCCTGACACCTAGGTGCCTACATGCTCTGTGGAATAGACCACTCAGTATCTTTTATTGTTTGACAAAGTCTCAGCTTTATAATCTTGTAGGAATTGGGGTGTGGAGTGACTCGGGGGAACTTCCAGGAAGCAAAGAGACTTCAATCTCTTCCCTTTTGGGTTTAAGGGAGATGTGGTTTTGGAGCCAGCCTTTGGAGGTTCAAATCTCTCCTGCCTGTTACTAGTGAAGCTTACCTCTCTGTGTCTCCACTCCTTCACCAGAAAAATGGGGTAAAAATTAGTATTTACTTCAAAAGATTCCTATGAGGATTAAATAGAATGGTTACAATATATCCCTAAATATTATTTTATTGTCATTTCTATTGTCAAACATCAATCTAGGCACCTATCTGGTGTAACGGCATGGTTTGCTACCTTTCACCAGTATGGGGCTGTGGTCGCCATGGACACCTTGGATCAGGTTATAAAACCCAAAGCAAAAATGGCCAAGAGATTCCTGAAGAAGAGAGAACCAAACCTCAGTGAAAATACTAAAAATGTCCTCCTCTTTAAACAGGGAAATGCAAATGCAACAGTGATACAAGTACTTAAAAATGTGGAAAAACATTACAAGATCATTTGAGGATCAGACATCACTGGAATTCTTTTCAAAGAAGTCAGATTGTTCTTTATTCATGTTTGGCTCCCATAACAAGAAGCGGCCAAATAATCTAGGAATAGGTCACATGTATGACTACTATGTGCTGAATATGACTGAATGAGGTATGGAGAAGTTTGTGTCTCTCAAAGATGTCCTGAGAGTAAACAAAACCCATGTTAATATTTTCTGGTGATGCTTTTGATGCAAACGAAGACTACAGAAGACTAAAAAGTCTTCTTATTGTCTTTTTCAGAGGCTCACAGTATCAAATATTCTCCTGGCTGGATTAGCGTATACTCTGCACTTCACTCTACTGAACAGCAAGATTTACTTTCAAAGCTGTAAGTTGCTGTTGAAGAAATCTGGTTGCAGAACACCACAAATTGAATTGGAAGAGAGGTTACCCTTCTTTGGATCTGGTTTTGAGGAGGACACACCTGGCATCAGATGATCTTTATAAATTATCTATGAAAATACCAAAAGCTCTTAAGCCAAAGAAAAAGAAAAATATCTCCCATGTTACTTTCAGTACAACTTATGGAAGGATTCACACGCAGAAACAAGACCTAAGCAAAATACAAATTAGGAAAATGAAGGGGCTGAAAAAGCAACCTGTAGAAAGGATAACAGAAGATCAGGAGAAAAAAATTAAAGAGAATGAAAAAAAGTTAGTGGAATTTAGCCAGCCACTGCAGTTCTATTCTGGTCTCTTAAAGGAGTTGTCAAGCTTTAGTCCATTCAGTTTCTTACAAGAATTATCATAGGGCTGGGGATGCGGCTTAGGGATAGAGTACTCGCCTAGCATTCAGGAGGTTCAATCCTCAGCACCCCACCCCCCTGCAATTTTATCATATATTTTTAATAACATGATAACTCACTATGTTGAGAGCCATCTGTCCGTAGGCTGTGTGTAGACTGTGTTGCACATCGTAGCCGAGTGAGTAGGATAATCTGGTGTCTAGGAACTTCCAGTGGACATTTCTTCTGTGTAAGACTGCCCAGAGACATTGTGAATTTCTGTTCCTCTCTGCCATGTCCCACACAGTACTGGAGATGGGGTGACCCGCTGTAGCTGCACAGCCCTTCTGAGATGGGTGTGATCTGCCAAGATGCCAATCAACCTGCTGACTGCAAGACATCATGAAGCAAGATTCTACCCTTGAAACCTTACCCCTGCCTTTGATGTGCCCCCTTAATTAAACCACAGGAGCCATTTTCTAGTTGTTCAGCTCTAGCCTCCATGTGGGCTGGACCTATGAGGAGCTTTCCTTTCGAAAATATCTTTCCGACTTTGTCTTTTGTTCTTTACTAATTATTCTAGACTTTAATTTCTCAGGTGGCTTACACCCTCCTAGGCAGGAAGAAGAACCAGTAAGCCTTTTAGTTGTACTGTTAAATCCTGGTGTACTGTTTTCTCTCTGATGTGATACTTCCTGCCTCCCCAAACTTCTGTCTCATCAGGTAAATGAGGAAGAAGGGATCTCCACAATCATTGATATTTTTTAAAAGTTTCTAGGTTGGGTATTGGATAAAAGGAGAAAGCCATGGATAGCAGAAATGAATCAAAGGAGCTACATGTATACATTCTTAATATGAGCTACCTGGAGAGTTCACCCCCATCTCCTATGTCTATCTACAACATGATTTTTATTTTGTCTGAAATTCTACCTGTTAAAATTCATGTGAGATTTTAAAATATAGATCTTTGGGGTGGGGTGGGGGGGGTCCATCTATTTGAACACCTTTGAGGACTGAGGTGGTGCTAACTGATGTCTGACCAGCTTGCAAGGATACCAAGAGTTTCCAAGATGGAGCTCACATCAGAAAGGAGATGTCTGGACTTGTGGTCATGGATCAAAGTAGGACCTTGCTTGTTGGTTCCAGTGCAACTTTTGCATGAGGCTGGAAATCTCTTTTACCTCTGCTAATCTGGGTGAGTCTGGGGCACCATGACAGAGCAGATGAATGCAAACAAAAGAACTGTAGTCAAACACCCCTGTCATGAAGCACCATCCAGAGAGATCTTTAAGAACCTTTATGACCTCAGCAGTGGAATTACTCAATCAGTAGACAATGACATGTGGCCTTCGAAAACTCCCTGGCAGCAAAATAAATAATTGCAATGAAAGTAAAGATTGATCCAGTTTATTGAATTTTCTATACCTGCTCTTTGAAAGCCAGATTGGTCATTTCAAATTGAAGAAATTTCCAGAATTCTTAGACAGTTCTGGGCAAACAGGTATTTAAATAACTAATTTGAAGATTAATTCTTATTTGCTTCTGAAGATGGCTATAGCCATATCTTAAAATATGTTCTTTAGAGGATATTAATTTTTAAAATATTTGAATAATTATTTAAATTCTGTAATTGTGTGTAGACTTGGAAAGCATTCTCGGGTTGAGGAATAACGGATAAAGCCAATCTAGGATTTAAAACATACCTGAGAATTATCTTACAAATAATTTTATATTAGCCGTCATTTTAAAATACTTCGAGGGCTGGGGTTGTAGCTCAGTGGTAGAGCACTCACCTAGCACATGAGAAGCACTGGGTTCAATTCTCAGCACCATAAAATAAATTTAATAAAGGTATTTAAAATATTATAAAAAACTATGAACCATTTTTGCCGCAGTCCGGCTGCAGCAAAATAATCGGGGGGTGACGAATAACTTGTGTACGTTGATACAGCAGGAGTAGGAGCCGTTTATTGCAGGACAGGAGCAGTATTTATACATTCCACACAGCTTATCTAATTAGCATAAACTAGATACATCAGTCAACCAATAAAGAATTTCCACACTTAATGGCTTGTTTTTGTTACTTCTCAAACCACTCCCTCTGGCATTTTGCCAGGCACCATCCAGACTTGTTTATGAACTCTAACATTCCCCTGGCAAAATGCCAGGTGTTATTTTGACTTGTTTACAGACTCTAATACATTTTCCAGTCCTCTTCAATCTTATTGATAATCCCAAAATAGTTCAAATTCTCCCTTCCAACTTCCAGAAACAGACACAGATTCAAACCATAATAGATAATAGATAATTTCCAAAGTGACAGTTATTTCAGAGGTGTGACAATTGGGAAGGTAAGCTGAGATAACTCACAGTCATCCATCTGATGGACTGTGGCTTTGATCAAGTTGAAGCTTATCCTCTAAAAGAGCATTCTCGATTTTCAAATTTATTTTAATGCCTACGATAAAAGTTCTATATCTTTGGCTAGTCTGTAAGTTGTGAGCATTCTTTATGGGGCTTCTATTTCTAGTTTGGTTAGCTGGTTGCTGAGCAATGGTTTTTCATGGGCATTTGCTCTCTCAGTCTGGATTCTCTTGCTATTCCAAGTTAAGAGGGTGGCATCAAGTGGAGAAAGGAACAGTACATGGAGAAGCAGTGATTGAGGTTCTTGTTTTTCATCTACCACTTAGTGACCATGTGATCCCAGAAAGACATTTGACCTCACTGGATAAACAATGCCTTAGCTATCTATGGACCGAACAATTTCTAAGCCTCCTAAGCTGTACTTTTATACAGTGGTTAAAATTTTGTGCTAGGTTCATGGGTACAAAGATGATCATCTTTTAAAGTTATCTTCTGTGTTTTGAATATTACACCATGAACATTTATTGTTAAGTGCAATTATTTAATAAGGAACTTGCACTATTAGTACTTTTCTCAAAACAAAATTTCCAAGTTTTTAATTCTGTGAATATTTCAATGAAATTGACACAAGTGCATTAAAATAGGTTGGAAATTATAGTCTAGAGTTTACATATATTACATTAATTAACATTATTATAATTATATTAAAACAATTATATTCTTTTTAATATTATAATTATATATTATAGACTATATTTAAGTTTTTATAGGTGTTCCACATCTGTAATGATGGGATAAATGAATTAAAGAATTACTAAAATGTTGGCATAAAAAATTTAAGCAATTTTTTGCTAATATAACTCTGATTTTCCATTTTATTTTAAAACTAGAGTAGAAGAGTAATCTTTTTCCTAAATTCTTGTCAACACCATCAACTTGGTGTTCTAGAACAGGGAATAGGACATTTTTTGGGGGTGGGGTACTGGGGATTGAATTCAGGGGCACTCGACCACTGAGCCACATCCCCAGCCCCATTTTGTATTTTGTTTAGAGACAGGGTCTCACTGAGTTGCTTAGTGCTTTGCTTTTGCTAAGGCTGGCTTTGAACTCGTGATCCTCCTGTCTTAGCCTCCCAAGCCACAGTGCCCGATGGCAACAGGAAATTGTCTATTGTTATAAAGGTCGCCAGAATTCTTGTGTTTGACTTGAAATTGTGAGACCAAGCTTTGGAGTCTTGATTCATTGTTGGCTATGAGATCATAGACTGGTTTCTCTCTCTTATGTGCCGCCTATAAAATAAAGTTACTGGATGAATAAAATAATGATTACAAGATTTGTAGATAGCAGTACTCTATAAAAGATAGCTATCAATATTTTGTAAATTAATTTCACTAACAGAAGGAAGGTCTTTAAATTTTTTGTAAATAGTTTTGTTGTTTTCCTTATCAGTCTCTAACTATAGATTTACCAAACACAGGATGTTGTTTTATCTGTAATAATTTTTTGAGTTGTCTTAAACTCAGATCTTATTATCATAACATGATGTTTGCTATTTTTTTTCTTTAAAGCAGGATACTGTTTTAGGATAGTCATACCTTCGACCCACTAAGAATGAAAAATAAAGAATTAAGAAGAAGTAGTCATTACTTTATTTTCAATCAATCATAACATGTACTTGAATCTCTTTTATAAAGTAGCATTTCTATCTAAAGAATTCATTTACTAGTACACGAAACTAGAAGGAAAAGTAAAATTATGGAACCCCCTTAAAGAATTATTAGAAATTAAGTATGTTTTTTAACAGAATGACAGTGTAAATGTCTAAAAACTGAAAAATTTAATAGGGTAATATTTTGAAATTTATATTTTTAGTGAATATCAAGTACATAAACAATTAATTTGGTTTATCAAGAAGCTGATCTAGATGCAAACATTTTTTTTTCATTTTGTGCAGAATATTTTACTAAAGTTGCTTAATGTACAATTTCCTTTTTGTCACCATGAAGATTTTTGTCATGAAAACAATAATTCATTTGTCAGATGTTTTGAAATGGTTGGATTTCTCCGTTATTATATTTTTATTTTATTACTAAATATAATTTATGTCCTCTTGAAATACAATTTTTATTGTCCTAGCAGTTTCCCAGGGACTTTGATGCGTTAATTAGCTTGTCACTTGACTGCTGAGAGAGCACTATGACATACAGATGGGAGAAGATGTGTCTTTCTCAGTGGAAAGCGTCTGATACCTTAGACTTGTGCTCATCTTTTCTGTTGGAGAATTCTCTTCTGTTTTGAGATAAGGTAGCCGCTTTAGCTAGCTGTGCACTTGGCAAAGATCACGGCTGTGGGTTCTATCTTATTAAGAAAGTCTAGATTTCATGTCACTCTTAATCAATGCAGTTGTTACTTTGCCTTCCTCCAGAAATTAGTTTCCTGGAATATATCAAGAAGCACATTCCCCTTCTTTCCCAGCACTACTGGAAAACCATCAATGTCTGTATGTATACATGTATATATTTGGGCAAGAGTGGGTTGGCTCATTCCAGTTTTCTTTCAGTTTAGCTTGGATCATTCCAAGGTGTACTTCCAGAAATATCTCAGAGTTTGTCTCTATTACCACCTCTGGTAACTTGGCTTAATAACTTTAGCTACCTTCACTTCTCTGTATCAGTTTCCCCCTTTGCCTATCTGTATTCTTTTCACCTCCCAATTAACTGCCATTTTGTCCCTGGAATGAGAGACCTCAGAAGCAATTGTTTCTCTGCATCGTACTGTTTAGTTTTCTGGAATCCCACCACAAGGTCTGAGTTTGGAAGTATCAGGAAAACCCTACAACTCAGTCCCAGTTTGTCTTCCATTTCTTCATCTTATCAAAGCTGGCAACAGTGTTCTGACTGCCTGGCTTGTTACCTCTTTCCCGCTTACGTCCCTGGAAGCCACTGGTTTATCCAGAAGTCTGTCCACACACCACTCAAGGCCCTTATGTTGTCACACTACCTCTGCATTGTCACTGGGGACAGAGAACCTATTTCAGTTATCTAGCTATTTCTCAAAACTCATTTTAAAACAACAACCACCTATAATTTCTGATGGTTCTCTACCCTCAGTGATATGTACTTTTGCTCCACTGATATCACTTGAGTGACTGCATTCTGTTGGGAGTTCTGCTGGGGCTACAACATTCCAGATGGCTTCTTTCACAATCTGGAACCTCAGATGGTGATAGACTGGCCCTCTCAGGGTGCTACAATTCTAGCCCAAGCTTCTCTGTATGGTTGGCTGCTAAGCAATTGAAAATGGAAGCCACAGGCATTTTAAGGCTGTAGCTCAGATGTTCCAGTGAAGTGAAAGCCTATTTCTTTTCTTTTTTCTTTTTTTTCTTTTGCTTGATCAAAGCAACTTATTAACCAGCCCAGAATCCAGGAAGAGAAAGATAGATTCTAATTCCCCCCTGTTTTTTTTTTAAGTATCATAATTTTAATTTTCTATTTCAATGAATATTCAAGTAAGCAGTATTCTTTTGCTTTTGTCTGAATGTCCTCCTGAAAATGCAAGATCTCTTCCTCTGTCTTTGCACACACATGTACACATACATCATGACAATTCCTCAATCTCTATCGTCTACATCACACACAAACATACACTCCAAGATTCAACTATTCTAATAAAACTTCATAATAGACAATGAGCTCTTTAAAAAGGTAAAGACAAATTACATTTAAATTAATGAAGCTCATTTAAAAATTTTTAAATAGCTTACACTATTACGGAAACTTAAAAAATCTGTTAAAGGGAATTTGAAATCTTAACACCAAAGAGGGATAAAACTACAAAGCAAGATGCTTAGAAAATACATCTAATAACATGTAGGTGACAAACATGTAAAAATCTATGGGATGAAGTACATTCTGCCTCTTGATGGAAGGAGTGGAAGGCACATACAGGTGTAGGGGGAATTGTTGGTTGCCACCTTCGGAAATGATCTGCTTTATCAGTCATTTTCATTGGTGGTCAACATCTTGTTTTTGCTCCTGTCTTAATTATGTGGCTACCTTAGTTAGAAACTTTCTTCCTATTTTCACTGGTATTCAATCTATCAGTACCAAGCCTCTTCTATACATATTCCATACAGCTTAGAAGCATACTAGGTACAATAGCAGCAATCTTGCCTGTGTAACTGCATCAGCAGCATCCTTGATAACTATTTCCATAGAACCTTTGTGCTTAAAAGTCTAGTTAACTTATTAAAAACAAAACACTGAAGATTTCTCAGGTAAAGTCTGTCTACCAAGTCTTTATGGGAAACATTACTATAGCTATTCAAGTGTTTCGTCATACAATTGTCTTCTTGTTATTTTATAAGAGGCATATATAACAGGAAATCAGAGTTGGCTACTTACAAAATTGTATTTCTTTGCTTGGAATTTTAATGGGTGAGAAATCTAAGAAATTTGCAGTTGTGCTTCTGCCATTGAAGCAGCTTGTTGGCCTCGTCCTTGGGGAGACCTGTCAAGCATTTCTGTCTCATTATCTCCCAGAGTTTTTCCCAATGGAAAAGGTCCATGGACTTTAACATTTACCCTCCCTTCCTCCACCCCATCTTCAGAGAGTTCTTCTTGAATTAAAAACAAGTATAGCAGGGAAATGGATGGCATTAGAGCAGATTATGCTAAGTGAAGCTAGCCAATCCCTAAAAAACAAATGCCAAATGTCTTCTTTGATATAAGGAGAGTGACTAAGAACAGAGTAGGGACGAAGAGCATGAGAAGAAGATTAACATTAAACAGGGATGAGAGGTGAGGTGGGAGGGAAAGGGAGAGAGAAGGGAAATGGCATGGAAATGGAAGGAGACCCTCAGGGTTATACAAAATTACATACAAGAGGAAGTGAGGGGAAAGGGAAAAAAATACAAGGGGGAGAAATGAATGACAGTAGAGGGGGTAGAGAGAGAAGAGGGGAGGGGAGGGGAGGGGAGGGGGATAGTAGAGGATAGGAAAAGCAGCAGAATACAACAGACACTAGTATGGCAATATGTAAATCAATGGATGTGTAACTGATGTGATTCTGCAATCTGTATACGGGGTAAAAATGGGAGTTCATAACCCACTTGAATCAAAGTGTGAAATATGATATATCAAGAACTATGTAATGTTTTGAACAACCAACAATAAAAATTAAAAAACAACAACAACAACAACACAGAAAATAACATTTGGTTGAGAATATGGAAAAATCGGAATCTTTATGCAGTGTTGGTGGGATTATAAAGTGGTGCAGCCACTGTGGAAAACAGTGTTGCACTCCCTCAAAAACATAAAAATAGAATTTCCCTATACTCCAGCAATTCCTCTTTGGGGTTCATATATATCCAAAAGAAAAGAAAGCAGAGATTCTATATGCCCATGGTCACAGCAGCATTATTCACAGCAGCCAAATGGTTGAAACAACCCAATAGCCCATCCTGGGATGAATGTATAAACAAAATGTGTTTTGTACATACAATGGAATATTATTAATGCTTAAAGAGAAAGGAAATCTTCACACATGCTATACCATGGATGGGCCTTGAGAACATTATACTAAGTGAAATATGTCAATCCCCAAAAGGATAAATACAGTGTGATTCACTTATCTGAATGAGTTACCAAGAATCATCAAATTCATAGAGACTGAAAACGGGATGTTGGTGGCTAGGGGTTGGGGAGGAGAAAGGACAGGGAGGTGGTGTTTAATGGGTACAGGATTTCAGTTGGAAATATGTAAACATATTCTGTGGATGGATGATGATGATGGTCGCACAACAATGTGAATGTTCCTAATGCCACTGAATATGTATTTTAAATGGTTCAGATGGTAAATTAAAAAAAAAACACAAGTATAAAATCAGTCTTTGGGTGGGAGTATTTCTTCCTTTTTTATTACTCTCTCTTTTTGTTATTTTTTGGTTGTATTAAAAGATTTTTTCCCTATTGCCAAGAGAATTTTTGGACAGTGGTTTAGAGATAAATCTAAAAGTCCCATTTTCTGTATCTTCAGTATTAAATAAAATGAAATTACTTACTGTTTGCCCTTTTCTCAGCAGGGGAATCATTATTCAGATGACTGAAAGCTCTCTCCTCTCACCTCAATTTATAGATGTTTTGGAACCTCTTTTTGCCTCTCTGAAGGAGCAGTTCAAGGAGCAAAGAAATTTGCATATTTAATTTGTCAGGTTGTAAGTATGAAATAGAACCATCTAAGGAATTGAAAAGTTTTCAACCTGGTGTTAGTATTATTTCAAATGACTTGCTCAAACAGAACAAACCTTGACTCATCCACTGCACGTGGGGAAACTTCTAGGCAGAAGCAGAAGAGAGCATGCAGAGGAAACTCAGCCAGGCAGCAGGTGAGGTAATAGTTGGGACGTGGGGCTTGGCAAAAGTGTTAGAGTTCCCCAAAAGACCAACCTTGGTGAGCTCATTGGTCACTTTGCAAGGACAAGTAATTTTTGGAGCCCTCATTGTGGATTTTTACAGGTAGAGAAACCAGTCCTAGCTAGCACAGCCTCTAACCACTTCACAGGGATTTAAGAGGGTACTATAATTTGGATCTTGAATTTTCCCCATAGGTCCAGGTGTTGAGAGATTAATCCTCACCTTGTGGCATTCCTGAGAGGTGAGGAAACCTTTATTAGATGGGACCTTGTGGAAATTAGGTCATTGGGAGCATGTTCATAAAGGGATTAAGATTCTAGACAAGCTTTCCAATTGGGAAACAAAGTAAAGACGACTTATCAGATAAGAAGCAAAGGTATTGAAATGTGTGGTTACTGGTTAAGCTTGGGCTCTTCAAATGCCTTCTAACTAAGGTTAGACCTCATTCTTGAGATGAAAAGACTTTATAGGTAGAAACCAGTAAGGCTCATTGGTCACTTTGCCTTGTCTCTTAACCAGTTGAACAAAGTATGGGAGAAGTCAGGGATAGTTATAATCCAATATGATTGTATGATTCAAAGCATAGCACTTGTGATCCACATATCCCCAAATTTTAGGTGAAATTTTTTTCTTCAGAAAAAAATGTTTAAATGCTGTAAGTTTTGAAAATTTCTTGTGGCATTTGACTCTACAGGATTAGATGTAATTAGTTATAGTAATTGACAGAGGAAGACAGTGATGAGGTTAGATTGTGGAGAGGGTGTGTGGGTATGGAGTAGTTGATAAGGGAGGAGAAAATCTCACTTGAGTTGCTGTGGAACTTAGGAGAGATGTGGGCCACTGAAGTATCTATATTCCACAGTTGCTAAGCAAGATCCCTCATTTCCCCACAAATTATTCACTAAATCCAAGCATTTGCAATTTCATTACCTTAGACTTAGCTCAGATGGCAAAAATTAAATAAATGACCCAATCTCACTTCTCCCCAAGATAAATTTTAGAATTTGATAGACTCTAACAGGAAGAATTCTACTTCTATTAGCATTAAAAATGTCTTAAGTTCAGAAAAACGACATTGCAATTTCTCTGGAAACTCATCTTTTCTGTCCTTATGTGTATAATCACTTCAAGTTACCACGTATATTTTGAGCATCTCTGGCATACCCAAGAAGCATGCTAAATACATTGAGCAAAACTAAATAAGAGCTAGCTTTTGGTATGGCCCATTCATTGAGCCTTTATTTTGCCAAACACAATGCTCCTTGCTTTATATGTGTGTACATGTTGCTGAATTCTCACAACGGTATGGATCCAGTTACTATTGCTATACAACATAGAGCCCCTAAACTTGGCAGCTTAAAATGACCATTTTATTATGCTCACAGCTTCTGTGCATCAAAAATTTGGACAGAGTACAGAGGAAATGGTTTGTGCATGAGTCATGAATTAAGGTCTCAGCTGTGACAACCTGAGGGCTGGAGGGCTTGAATCACCAGGAGGTGTCCTTACTCATACATCTAGCACCTGATGATAACTGTTGGCTAGGACTCTTGACTGGAACACCTGTACTTGACCTCTGTAAGTGACCTGAATTTCCTTGTAATATGGTAGTCTGACCTCCTAAAGCAAGTGTTTTAGCTAACCAGAAGGAAAATGCCCTGACTTTTATGAATAGCTCCAGATGTCTTTTTATTTCCAACTTTTATTTGCATTTATTTTATGCTGAATTTATTCCTGTGCCACAAGTTTTTGTTTCTTTAGTTTCTTCTGGGCTATCTTTTTCTTCTGTACAACCTCCTCTACTGGTTTAGGAACAATTTGTTCCTTTTCAGTGAGGATCATCTCAATGCAGCAGGGGGAACTCATGTATGGGTTAATCCGACCATGAGCTCTGTAAACATAGTGATGAATCTGGGGTGCTTTGTTCACCTGGATATGTTCAATGACCAGAGAATCTACATCTAAACCCTTAAGTTCAGCATTACTGTCTGCATTTTTAAGCACGTGCAACAAAAATTCAGCACTCTTTTTGGGTTACCGGCCCTGTGCCCAGCCCTATTGTTTGGCTTGGGCAAAACTCCCAACTCCACCATTGTAACGCTGGAATGGTACACATTGCTTCTTTAAAGTGACACCTTTCAGGTACTTGGTAGCTTTTCAGATATGCATACCCTTGATAGCCTGCGCAGTTTCATGGGTGTTCTTAAAGTGAACACAAAGATTTGAACCTCTTGATTTGCATGATTTTGTGGGGTTTTAGGGTCAAGAGAGTAGCAGACCATTTTCACAGATCACCTTAGGCCACTTGCAAGAAGAGGAAGCCCAGATATCTTGTAGCACTATTTGCTATGCATTCTATTAGTTACAAGTGAATTATAAGTCTAAGCCAAATTCATAAAGAGGATACATACACCCCACCTCTTGAAGGGAGAATGTCAAAGAATTTGTAGACATGTTTTGAAACATCCAAAATCTATCCTCATGCAAAACATACTTGCTTCTTCCTAGGGTATCCTAAGAGTAACATCTATAATGCCATCTGGTTGTGGTTTGAGGTCTAATATATCAACATCAAAAGCAAGTCCATCTGGAATGCTGATTCCTCAGGTACAATTTCAGGTAAGGCCCTTTAGGTAATTCTCATTTATCTGATGACCTGTGAGCTAAAGAAATAAATTATTTACCCTCCACACTCACACCCAACTTACTACCCACCAATGGTAAGAGAGGCACAGATGAACAGTTATCTATACTCTGACTCAAAAAGGTAGCAAATGAGAGACTCACAGCAGTCACTAGCTCATAACAATTCTGAAATCCATTCAGACACATGTTGTGAGATCTTTGATCACAGTTCTGTTCTACTTTTTAGTAGTTTGCTTCTGTAGTTCTCAGCTGTGCCCTCTGAACTCTTGATTCCACCTTTGAGTCACTTTTACTTTCCCATAAGAATTAACCCATGTTTGCAACTGAATTAAGTTCTCATCCTGACTTTTGACCAAAGTAGTTGGAGTCTAGTACAAAGGTCTTCCTTCCTCTTGTCCTGTTTCTGTTCCTCTTACTAAAAGCTGTCATGTTGCCATCAATGCAATTCCCTTGAAACTTTGTGGGGTTCCTCTAAATCTTATTTAGATGCACACTGTTAGAAGCCACAACTACAGTTCTCTTTAAGACAAGCTCTGCTTTAATGTGGGGTCCCTAAGGAGTTGGTAAATGGCAAGACCGTTAAAATTATTGGAATTCCTTTAAGAGGAAGTTTCTATGAGACATGTTTTTAAGATCCTTAGAGGTAAGTTTGTATATCTGGAAATTCATGAGGCATTGCCTTAGATCTTTCTGAGGTATTAACAAATGATCTTACAGCTACTCTACTAGGTTTGATCTTTACCCTAGACCCTCTTCTTAACTTGGAAATCATTCGCCATTTGTAAATGTCAGGAATTGAAAACATTTTTACTTTTGAACATAACGACTCCCAGCTCTGTATTTCCCCAAGATTTTGCTTGCAAACTAAACAGTTTACATTTTAGCTCAGCTCTCTTCTCTTATATTTTATCAGAGGCAGCAAGAAGAAGCCAGGTGGCTTTTTAAATATTTCACAGGAAAATCTGCTTAACTAGGTCATCAATTCCTTAAGTATATTCCCCCCCCTTTTTTTTTTCATATTAACCTAAGAGACAGGATGGTCAAACTCTCTGCCACTGGGTAATAAAATTTTGCTTTCCTCTAGCTTTGTAGAGCATTTTCTTTGCTTTTTAAAAAGCCCTCACCAATAACCTCCCCAACATTATCAGGCTCTCACCTTTAGTCTCTTCAGGATTCATTCAGCTATTGCCAAACAGTGGTCTCAATGCCAATACTTATGCTTTAGGTGTTCTATATAGTATCACTTCTAGGTACCAAATTCCTGTTCTAATTTTTATTGCCACATAGAAATTTACCCCCCCCCCAAAGTAGTATCTTAAAGCAACCATTTTCTTAGGGTCTTGTGTTGGGCTCAAGAGTTTGGACAGGGTAAAGTAGAAATGGCTTGTCTCTGCTCCCTGATATCTGGGTCCTCAACTGGGGAGGCTTAGTTAGCAGATGAGGACTTCACAGTCGAGGCTAGAAGCACCTGGAGGTGTCTTCATCCACGTCTTGCAGCTGATATTGTCTATTGGCTGGGACCTCATAAGGGCTTTTCATGTGACCTGGACTTTCTTACAGTATGGTGGCCTGAGAGTATTTGGTCTTCTTAAATTCTTGCTGAAGGCTCCAAAAGTAAATATCTCAGTGCACAAGGCGGAAATTGCATAACTTTCTTTGATGTAGTCTCAGAAGTTACCAAGTATTATTTATCTTGAATTCTGTTAGTTACAAATAAGTTGCAGACATACCTAGTTTCAAAAGGAGGATGCATATACTCTAGCACTTCATAGGAGTGTGGTCAAAGAATTGTAGACACATTTTAAAGCCTCAAGTATATCTTATTTTAATGATGAAGTTAAGTAAGTGGGTCGAGTCCAAATCCAGTTGTCTCTAAAGCCAAACCTCTCCATAATAAGGTGTATTGCTCTCAAATATTCTAGGAAGTAAAGATTAATCAGAGGAGGCAGACCATTTGGGGCTAAAAGATATAGTTCTTAAACTGAATTTGGGAAGAAGTAGTGAATCAAGAATTTTTGATGCTAATAGAGATCAGAAGACAAATCTGTTTTGTCATTACAAAATAAAATGTTTATAATCATTAATGAACTGACTTTCTTAAAATTAGCTCAGGCTGGGAACTTTATCAGGCCAGAAATAAGAACAAGAAGGATGATTTTCTGAATGCTTTGGAATGAGGGGAGGGAAAAAAGTCTTGAAGGTGGGAAAGGAAAGGCAGGGCTTGTCCAGAAGCACATAGTACAAGTTTGCTTAGGAGGAGGATGTGGG
>NW_026000016.1:1811057-1818158 GCF_001458135.2 Marmota marmota marmota
CTGACAAGTAGAGTAGCGACTTGTGGTGAAGACTGAATGCTACACCTAGGAACTTGGACTTCATGCTGCAATAATGCCACTAAGATTTCTAAGTAGGAAAGATAATGATCTCATCTTTAAGACAGATAATTATATAAGTAATATGATTATATAAATGATATAAGTAATGTGATCTAATCTGTGTTTAAGACAGATAATTAATTTCAAGATGATGGATGGATTAGAGTGTGGTAAGACTGCAGGCAAATAACTAGAGGATAATTATTAGGCATGATGCAACTTTACTTCAGATACATTTTTCTAAAGAGGCATTAATCTTTTGTCTCAGTTTTACCCTCCTAAGGAAAATAAGCTCTGACTCTGAAATGCATTCTATAACTGATTCAATTATTTATACATTTATACCCTTCTTTATTCTGCAAAGATTCTGATACAGTTTAAAAGCAATATGTAGTGCGACAGTAATGAAAAAAGGTCAATACAGGAGAAAATACAAGTTCATTAGCAGCATAAAACCAACAAGAGCATATTATGAAGCAATGTGAAGCATAGAACCCTTTGAATTTATGAGATTTGGCTGTAACATTGATGCTGAGTGTTCAAAAAGCCAAAGTAAAAAGGAAAACAGGAACTGCTACAAAATTCATATCATCCATGAGACGAAAGACACATAATTTCCCATGGAGAAACAGAGGGTCTGGCGTTCATTAATTTGAAGGCAGTTATTACATGTAAGTTAAATGCAATCAGTTATTTGGTTCTGATCTTAGTAATAGAAGAGGCATATCAGTATAGATTTTGATAAACTGAGAAAAGTAGAGACAGTACTTTGGCTTCAGGCAGCATGAGGAGGATCAAACAACTGAGATACAAAGGTAGGGACTAGAGAAGGAATCTGTCAAGGCAGGTCACAGCCAGGTCTCAGGGAGATGCCATACTAGACAAAATGGGGTCTCACTCTTAGTCTGTACCTCACAGAAAGACAGTATAGAAAATATATACATTGCCAGTTTTAAAATATTTTAGTTAGTATTTCATGGGAATTTATAAAATGGTCCTTTATTATATATCTATTTAACATATGAGGACTAAGATATTAAAAGCTGAACTGGTTTAATTGGCTTGTAGCAAAAAAAAAAAACACTATGGATGATGTGAAATTTGTTTTTTTAGCAGAAATCATTCCAAGGTCCATGAAAAGTCAGGGAATCTACAAATCCAAGTGTTTGCTACTGTGTCTAGTCTATGAATCTTTGTCTTGCATCAATATTCATTTCCTCTCTCTGTTGCCTTTTTTTCATTAAAGATTTTATTTTTGAAATATAACTATTCAAGGCAAATGGGCAAGGATAATTTTCAGGGAAACACACTTAAAGCAAGACCTTTGACAGCCTGAGCTGAGTGGTAATGACTCGGCAGCATACAGTCTCTTGATAGACAGGTTTCTCCCATCACAAAAACAACCCAAATTCTCAGCATATAACCAAAAATGTCACTCATTCTTTCCTTCTGTAGCGAGAACAATTTGATGCCTAAATTTATGACTTGTATTAAAAGCTTAGGAGTCTGAGACCCACAATTTGAGGCATACTGTATCATTGTTAATATCTTTTTTCAAAGGCTTCAAAGGAATGCATTTTTTTCCCTCATAAGCCTCATCTTTCTGGTACATAAAGTACTCTCAGTTTGAAGCAGGAGAATTCAATTCCACTTGTGTTTCCTCAATTCCTATTTACCATGTGCAGGGAGCAAGCCATGGTAAGTACTGTAGGGGGGTATAGTTTAAGAAATGCAGCCACAACTCAAAGTGGTTACCAATACCCAGGAGCAGAGGCAGAACTGTAAGCACTAGGCCTGGTCCCATCTGACTGGGGAGGAGGGGGTCAAGAAAAAAAAATTGTAGGGGTGGTGGGGAGTTTGATATATGGAAACAACTTAAGTAGAATCGAAGGACATATACCACATTCAAAACAGATAGCTAATATTTAGGAAACACCTTTAGCTATCCCACAAATTTTAACAAACATGAATTTAACACCCAGCTGAATTTTAGGTGAATAGCAAAATAAATACTTGCATAAATAATAGTTATGGAGACCCATCAATGGAAGTGACGCTTCCAGGCGCTGTAAAAACACCCTTTCTCTTCTCCTGGAAGAGAACTAAAGAACCCTGCCTGGAAGAGAATTAAATTGGACTCATTGTCCCCACATACCTAACAACAAGCAGCTCAAGAAAGGAACTTCTATTTCATCATTTTTAAATAGGAGAGAGGTCAGCTCTAAAGTGTCTAAATGTGAGGAAGACTGTTCAGCAACATGTCCCTTAGGGCCCATCACCCTGCTTTCTTCTACTTCCAAAAGTTGTGAAGATTTTGGGTTTCTTTTGATTATCTGCAGTTCAAGTAAAAACCAGGCTAGGAATGACCCTACTTCTATGGAATTTTCAAGATGAGATGAGCTCACCGTCTAACACGGTGTGGCTTTTTATTTTGAGGTCTGTCATCCCACTAAGGCAATTTCTAGCGAAACTCTGCTGATTTCTTGAGAAATAGCTCGTAAAGAAAGGTTTAGCTCACAAGTACAAAGTAATGGAAGAACAACAGAGAAGAAAATATGGTGCACATAAAAATGATTAAAAACACTCACTCATCTTCATTTTAACAGGTCGTCGACCAGCAGAACCTTTGTAACCTTAACATCCCCCAAAAGAAGGCTTAGCATGAGAGAAGCTGCTTCTGGATAAGATGGATCTGTTGGCATAATAGGAAAACCCCAAAGGGAAACCTGACATCTTGAGCTGTAAGATAAACAAATCTGTACAAATTCCAAGTCTGTGCTGAAATTCCTTGTTTGTTCAAAGCAAAGCTGAAATAGAATACTGTATGATGGTCAGAATAGAACTGAACAGGAACCCAGGAGACCAAGTCCTGCCATTCATGTGCCAGGCTTCCTCTTTGAGTTCAAGTTTTCTCATTTGGAAAACAGGAACAATAAGGATTGCCATAGATCTCGTGAATCACTCCCAGGACTTTTGTCGGGTTAAAATAAAATAATGCATGCAGGAGTTTCTTTGGGTAGGACAAAGTATAAGCTAACAACAACCACCACTAATTCCCCGGGCCCTATAGTATATACCCGGCACAGACTTTAAATGTATTGTCTTACTTAAGCACCACAAGAACCTTGTACGCATCCTCACCATTCTACAGAATACAACACAGGTTTAATGAGGCTAGGAATTTGCAAAGAATCATAGCAATAACAATGGTAATTCAGACACTACTACATCATTATGTGAGCATTTAGAACTGGAAGAATCTAGTGGGTCATTTTGTTCAATTCTACCATCTAATAGTATGCCTCTCTACTTTCTTATTTTCCTCCTTCATTCTAATAATGCATCTCTGCATTATTCTTTTCCCCAGCACTGCTCAGTTTATCACCCAAACATTCCTGTCCCTCACTCTTCATCCTGATAACGCTTAAGCAGCTTTCCAGTGTCAACTCAAACTCCAATATGATATTGCACTCACCTCTGTCTCTTAATCGCTTTACCACAAATCTGGGCACTTAGTAGGTATGTAAATATTTATTCAATGAGGAATAGAATGAAAGATACTAGACCCAGAAAAGTGAATCAAATGGACCAATGTCATAAGGATCTCTAGGCACCCAGATCCACTATTCTTTCTATTATGTCTCTGGGTGTTAGGTTTATTTTTTTCTCTAAAATAAAGAACTTTTGTATTTAAATACTTTAATCATAATCCATTAATTAAAACCTCAGTGATTCCTTAAATTAGTCATGCACTATAAAAATAGAATGATATATTATTTTGGTTAAGAAAAAAATTAGCTAAGAGGAACATTGAAATAGCTAAAATAAGATTTGGGACCCATTAGTGACATGAGAGTGAGAAGCTAGAAGCAACATTCAGATATTAGAGAAAAGGCTCAGGGCTACTTCATATTAATTTTTGCAGCATATGGAATATTTCATGTCAATCCAGTTTGAAGAACACAAAATTCTTCCTTGCACTTACATACGCAGAATTCAATTTCAGCTTTTTCCTTTCAGGGTGCAGCTATGTTAAAATAAATTGTAAGGAGAAAAAAATGTAAAAATGAAAAATTATTATATAAATAGAGGTTTCAACAAATTATGTTTAGGTGACCCTGTAAAGCAGAGGCAGCATTACTGTTTTTAAATGAAAGAAGGCTATTTTCATCTACTAAGAAATGAGATTATTTCAGAAATGATGACGCCACACCTCAGTATTGAGAGGTGATGGTATTCATGGCAGTGGGATAATCCATTTTCTCTTTTGCCTGTTTGGTATAAAGCAATCACTATGCCACCTAGTGTTTATTAAAATTCATTGATAAATGATATACAACATCATCAAAGAAAATATGTCACACTTACAGTGTGATTTATTCTTTCAACTTAGGGCCTGTTTTCAACCTGTTTGAGAACCTGGACAGTTAATGTAGCATTCTCATTGTGGCTGGATTGATTGAGAAAAATTTGAAATAAGAAAAAAAAAAAAGACATGATTATGTGTGTTTTTTATACTCCTCCTGATGGACAATTCCAAGCATCTATAAAAGTACAGAGGACAGTATAACAAACCCAAATTTCATGACTTACTTTTAATAATTGCCAACTCAAAGCCACTTTTGGCTCCTTTATCCTCCTTTCTTTAACCAGATTATTTTGACGCAACTTTATGTTTTACTGAGGCAAATCTTATGATATTCTTTGATCCAAAAGCATATGAGTGTGTATCCCTAGGGCAGAACTCTTTCAAAATATAACCAAGGCATCATTATTCAACTTCAAAACATGGGGCTTGGTGTTGTGGCTCAGCGGTAGAGCGCTCGCCTAGCACATGCGAGGAGGCCCTGGGTTCGATCGTCAGCACCACATAAAAATAAATAAATAAAGGTATTGTGTCATACTACAACTAAAATTTTAGAAAAATAAAAAATAAAAAAATAATCTTCAACATATTAATAATAATTTCTTAATATTATAGACTATTCAATTAGTATTCAGATTTGTCTGATTGTCTCATTTTTAAACAGTTGATTTGTCCAGATAAGGATTGTACATTACAATTTGTGCATATCTCTTAAAAATTCTTTTTATTTATAGATTTCTCATCTCTCCCTCTCTTTTTTCCTTCATTATAATTTATTCCTAAGGATACCAGGACAGTTGTCTGTTGAGTGTCCCAAACTCTGAAATTTTTCCTGCAATTTACGGCATAACATGTTTCTCCCTCTTGTGTTTCCTGTGAACTGGGTAGTGAGAACAAAGGACTCCAACATTAGCTTTGACATTTTGATGGTAGTACTTCCGTGGGGTGCAGGCTGTATGTTGGGCTCTCTGTGATATCAGCAGCCATTAATGATCTTCCAAATGTGACCAGTGGATTTTTTTTTTATCACTATTGTCTAATGGATTGAAATATGTTTCATATTGTTTCCAGTAATTATAGTTATTCCTTTGATGTTTAAATTATCTCATCTTTGGCCAGGTATAGACACTTTGATTTAACAAGAGTCCTTTTGACATGAGGGTTTAGGCTTATTTTTGGCATAAAAATATTTTAGGCTCATCTTATCTTGATTTGTTTCACGGAGGTTTACAAAGAGGATATTCTAATTTAATCACCCTTTCCACATTTATTAGTTAGAATATTTTTTCCTTCATCATTTATTGTCACAAGGAATAGTTCAAATACTTAAAGCAAAAATAACTGCTTGATCCCATCTTACTTTCAACAGTTTTCAAAATAAAGAATTGATTCCCTAGCATCTTCCAAATGTGACCAGTGGATTTTTTTAAGTCACTATTGTCTAATGGATTGAAACATGTTTGATATGTTTCCTTTAATTATAGTTATTCCTTTGATGTTTAAATTATTTCATCTTTGGCCAGGTATAGACGCTTCAATTTAACAAGAGTCCTTTTGAAATGATGTTTTAGGCTTATTTTTGACATAAAAATATTTTAGGCTTATCTTATACATTTTTCCCCCCTAGACCTGAAAGCAGCCATTTGTCCAAGAAATTGTAGGACAAAAGAGAATTTGTATCCTACAACACAGATGCTAGGGGTGCTTATTGCTACTTGAGTTACTGTTATTAAGCCCTTTTAATGGATAGAACTGTGACATATATGTGCATGAGTAGATATTTTTCAAAAATATTATTAGTTGAGGTTTACATTTCCAACGGAATTGTAATATTGTAGAGCTTTAAATTGTTTCCTTGAGTTTTATCTTTTTTTCTTGTGCAGAAAATCTTAGTACCTGACAATATTCACGGAATTACTTTTTTGAGTTTTTTATATAATATGTAGTTTCAGAAGCAATAACAGTATTCTTACTAATAATTTGATTATGAAAAACAGTTTTGGATTTTCTGTTTGTTTTTAGGGTATGTACCACAGAGATGTGTCAGATTACCATATTTTAAAGTCACTTGAAATGATTCCCCTTTCTATGCTTAAAAGTTGTTATTTTACAATTATTTAGCATTATACTACACCAAGTAACAATTATATTCTATACTGCAACCTTCAAATCCATCACATGGTATTAGTTCCACATGTGACTATATTTGCTCAATGCTCATCACCAATCCTATGTCAATTCCTCCACAGTCATTTGGGGTCTGTGTCATTTGCTAGTAGCTTCCTCAGAAAGGACACACAAGAATAGGACTCCCTGAGTTCTTGCATAATCATAACAATTTGTGTATGACTTTGCAGTTGATTTTATACAGAAATATCACTTCATTATCCTATGTCATAACATGTTGCCATTGGAAAGTCTAAATGTCAGGCTTATTTTCTCTTTCTTTGAGTGGCGTGGTTTTATTTTGTTTTCCCCCATTTTTTTAAGTTCAGTGGATTTACTCAATCATGTCTCATTTTGGTCACTCTGGGTTGATTTTCCAAGGTAACTGGCATACCTTTCTTTCAATATGTAGATTCAGATGTTCTTTAATCAGGAACAACTTTCTGAACTAGAGCTTCAGTTTGTACTTGTTTTCCTTGCTTTGGGAATTTCTATTATATATATATATA
>NW_026000016.1:1820619-1867449 GCF_001458135.2 Marmota marmota marmota
ATATATATATATATTAGTTTTGTGTTGCTGTAACAGAACACCTGAGACTAAGCAATTTTTTTAAATAGGAAGAATTATATTTATTTATTTAAATTTATTTATTTATTTTTCTAACTTGTTATACATGACAGCAGAATACATTTCAATTCATAGTACACATATAGAGCAGAATTTTTCATTTCTCTGATTGTACACAAAGTAGAGTCACACCATATATGTACTTAGGGTAATGATGCCCATCTCATTCCACCATCTTTACTACCCCCATGCCCCCTTCCTTCTCCTTCTTCCCCTTTGCCCTATCCAAAGTTCCTCCATTCCTCCCATGCTCCCCCTCCCCACCATTATGAATCAGCATCCACATATCAGAGAAAACATTTGGCCTTTGGTTTTTTTGAGATTGGCTTACTTCACTTAACATGATATCATGATATTCTCCAACTCCATCCATTTACCTGCAAATGCCATGATTTTATTCTCTTTTAATACTGAGTAATATTCCATTGTGTATATATGCCACAGTTTCTTTATCCATTCATCTACTGATGGGCATTTAGGTTGGTTCCACAATTTAACTATTGTGAATTGTGTTGCTATAAATATTGATTTGTGGCTGTGTCCCTGTAGTATGCTGTTTTTAAGTCCTTTAGGAATAGACCTAGGAGTGAGATAGCTGGGTCAAATGGTGGTTCCATTCCAAGTTTTCTAAGGAATCTCCATAGTGTTTTTCAGATTTATCAAACCAATTTTCAGTCCCATCAGTAATGTATGAGTGTGCCTTTCCCCCCACATCTTTGCCGACACTTATTGTTGTTTGTATTCTTAATAGCTGCCATTCTGACTGGAGTGAGATGAAAGAGACTAAGTAATTTGTAGAGAATACAAAGTTATTTGGCTCAGGGTCTGGGAGTCTGGGAACTTTCAGAACACGGCACAGACATCTGCCAAGGATCTTCTTGCTGCATCCATAACATGGTGGAAGGGTAAGCAAGAATGCTTGTGAAACACAAACAAATCAAGCTGGATTCATCCTTTTATTAGAAGCCCATTCTCTGGATAACTAACCCACTTTTACAATAATGTTTTAATCCATCCATGAGGGGAGTGTCTTTGTGACCTCATTTTAAAGGTCCTGCCTCTCCTTAATACTGTTACAAGGGCAATTAAATTTCAACATGAATTTTGGAGGGGACGTTCAAACAGAGCAATAAGTAATAATGTATTTTTTTATTCAATCCTTTTAAAAGTTTAGTTTATTTTTATTTTCTTCTAATCTATTTTCTGTTTTTTCTCCTGTTGATGTTATTTGTCCTACTTCAGCATTCTTTATGGAAATTGTTTTTCTTTTAATTCTTCAAATTCTCTCAGCTCACTTTCCAAATTTTTCTTTTGTCCAACCATCTCATTTTCTAATTCTGAATTATGGCATTCATATGTAGCTTCTATCATTTTTGTCCAATTCTCTAAGCTCACTTGGAAATAAAAGGCTAACAAAAATTATTATCGTTATGTAGGCATGTCTTTATGGCATGCTTTTGTTGTCTGTCCAATATTGTGTTTTTTCTTAAGATAATGTGATATGGCATTCAGCTAGCTATTGCTCTTGCTCTTGCTCCTGGTCCAGTGCTCCTAGAGAAGAGGAACCCAAACATCTTCTTAGCTTTAGTGCCCTATGGCTTTACTTTCTGTTGCTATCGTGGTGTATTAGGATCTGTGGACTTACCCTTTCTGCGACAGGTTCCTTGCACTGTGCTCTGAACTTCTCTCTTCTGTCTTTGGTGTCCTTCTTCTGTTCTGTTTATATCCAATGCCCAGCAGTTTCTCCTAGGTATGGGGATTTGTCCTGCTTTATGAAAGTGGCATAATTAGGTTCTGTAAATATTAACTATTGCATCTTTATTGTGAATCTCAGTTTTAAGAATTGCAAAGATTTTTACATTTATAGACTCATTTTTATCTAAGCAAACTAAGTGCTTGCAGGAGCCTATAAAGACACTCCCTAGTTGGACCCTTCCCAATCTTGCTGATGGACTGAGAGTGGACTTTTCCCTTTGGAACCCATGTTATCCCTGTTTTTTTTTTTTTTTTGTTTGTTTTGTTCTATCAATTGTTCCATCTATTTTTGTTGGGAGCAATTTGGAGAAGGTTAAAAGATGGTTACTATGGCTGCTGCTGCTATCTTTTTGCCTATGGGTAATTTTGGAGCCACTGGGGCATTATGGACATTTTTAAGCAAGTAAAAACCGGAGGTGTATGGGGCTGGGATTGTGGCTCAGTGGTAGAGCACTTGCCTAGCACGGGCTCGACCTGGGTTTGATTCTCAGAACCACATAAAGATAAAGGCATTGTGTTGTGTCCATCTACCAAAAAAAAAAAAAAAAAAAAAAATCTCTCTCTTAAAAAAAAAAAACCAAAAACCTGAGGTGTAATTTTTATTTGTTTTCATAATTGCATTGTCTTTACCCCTCTCCCATAAATGTTATCAGACCATAAACATGAATCTGCTTGAAATTACAATGAAAACCACTGAACAGGATTTGGAAAATCTCAAGGATCTCAGGAGAAGGGGCCATTTTATCTGTGTTTGTATCATTGAGAATGAATCATTCCAACTGCCTTCAAAATAAATACTGAAAATTATGACCTTTTTTCCTATGATAAGCCTTCCAGAAATTCAGGCTTACAGAATGTATGAAAAATAAGCCAAGAAACAAACTGTATGAATGAAAAGGAAATGAAATACACTTTCAAGACCTGCCTATTATTAGTTTGTTACTACACAATGAGCAACTGCCAACATCTTACATAATTTTTTCTATTCAAAACAATGAATGGCAACTTATAATTTCTGGTCACATGGTATAACAATAAACTTATGTAATTGATTTCTGTTGTTGTTGTTTTTTTTAAACTTTCTTTATCTCAAAAGGATCTGATTTGTTTGGGGGAGTAATTAAATACAATATGCAGCATACAAAATCATTTCAGCTGTCAAGTTCTATTGTGTACACAGCTAGTCCTAACTTAAATAATATGCCTGAGCTCCAGGAAATGACTCCAACAGCCACTCAGTTCTCCAAGCCCCAAAACTCAGGTATAATATTAAACTCTTTCTTCTACCTCACTACTCCAATAAATGTGCTCCAATAAATACAAAATTTCTGATCATTCCATCTATAAATGTCTCTAAAATTTTTCTACTTCTCTCTATCCCTCCATCACTACCTTAGCCCTGAACACCATCTCTCTTGTCTGGGTTGTTGTAATACACACCCTTTTTTCTCTCCTCCCGTATTGTCTCCAAATTTTGACTTTTCAAAGCATGAATCTTACTGTGTCATCACTCTACTTAAAACTCTTTAAAATCTTTGCATTGCTCTGTGGATAAAATCTTGAATCCTTCATGTGACTTTCAAAGTCCCTCACTCTGTCCCCCATGCCTGGCTCTGCAGCTTTTGCACAACATTCTTTATCCCTCACCTATGCTGACCTTTCTTTGCTGGCTGCATAGGATAAGCTCTCTTGCTTCTATGTTTTTCTGCATGCTATTCTCTCTTTCTAGAATACTCATCTCCTCCCTACTTCCTTATTTATCTAGGTAATGCCTGTGTCTTTTAAGACTGAGTTGAAATAGAAAGGCAGAGACGCCTTTCTCAAACCTTTTGCCCAGCTGAAGTCCCTCTTGCTGCAGGTTTTTAATGTGTTTTGTGTTGTCACCATAACGCTCATCATCTTCATTGTTTTATGTACATTTCTCTCCCTGGACAGTAGTCTTCATGAGGACAGGAGCTGACTGCATTGTTGACTATTCAATCCCTAGAATGAACTCATTTCCTGACAGTTAGTAGGTAGGTGTTCAGTACACATTTCTTTAAAATTTTGTACTGCAATAAAATATCTCTCTCTCTAAATAACACAATACCTGTTGTCCATGGCTGGGATTGGAGTAATTCAATTACCCTAATCATCTCAATTCTTGAGATGCCTGTTAGCCATTTTTCCTATTGCTTCTGGATAAATTACTGGGTCTCATTTACCACTAGTGCAAAATTTCAGGAGTACTCAAAAAACTGAATTATCAAAATGAATATTTGTGATGGTTAATTTTTATCTGTTAACTTGACTAAACCACAGAATGCTCACATAGCTGGTGTTTTAGTCAGCTTTTTCGTTGCCATAACCAAAAGACCTGTCAAGAACAATGTAGAGGAGGAAAAGTTTATTTGGAGCTCAGGATTTCAGAGGTCTCAGTCCATAGATGGACAATTCCATTGCTCTGGGTCTGAGATGAGGCAGAACATTATGGTGGTTGGACGTGGGATAGGAAAGACATCTCAACAGAAAGGAGAGAGAGAGAGAGAGAGAGAGAGAGAGAGCTGCTCACACCAGGGACAAAATATAACCCCCCCAAAACATGCCCCCAGTGACCTACCTCCTCTATCCATACTCTACCTATCCTACAGTTACCACCCAGTTTGCCCATATCAGTGAATTAATCCAGTGATTAGGTGACAACTCTCTTATCTAATCATTTTACCGCTGAACATTCTTGCATTGGTTTACATGTGAGCTTTTGGGGGACATCCCATATCCAAACCATAACTTCTACCCCTGGCCCCCCAAAACTCCTGCCTACCTCACAATGCAAAACACCTTTAATCCATTTTCAAGAGTCCCCATAGTCTTACTAGTTCAGCATTACCCAAAAGTCCCAGTTTAGAGTCTCCTGAGACTCAAGACAAATTGTTAGCTATAAGAGTTAAGATTAAAGGCAAGTTACATATATCAAGTAAATAATGGCATAGAGTAAACATTTTCATTCCAAAGGGAGAAATAGGGGCATGAAAAAAAAAAAAAAAAAAGGAATGGGACCAAAACAAGACCAAAATCTAGTTGGGCAAACAAGTCCTGCAGTCCCACATCCAGTATTTTGGGTACATGGCATTGAGATGTTATCTCCAAAGGGCTTGTGTGGTTGTCCCTTTGGCCTTGCTGGTTGCAACCACACATGCAATCAATCCCACATGGCCTCTCTCTTGGCTTGTTTCTGCTTGATTCCTGCATCTTTCCTTTGTATTTGTTCCACAGTACTGACATTTCTTAATCTCAGGGGTCTCTACTACAGCTTCAGCTTCTCACATCTTTATCTATTACCCTCACAGGGGCTGCCCACAGGGACTCTGACCCTGCTACATTTGGCTTGGCTTCCCAGGCTTTCCTTTGAAATCTTGGTGGAAGCCTCCACGACTTCCTAACTCCAGCGTCCTGAAATCCTGTAGAACTGGCACCCTGTTGTTGATGCCAAGGTCTGCCACCACCTCAAGCAGTAGCCAGGCCTCCTTGGGATCATGGCTGCAGAAACCTCTGAGTGAGCAGAAGCTGAGTACTGTGAAATAACTTCTTAGGCCCCTTTGTGCAAACAGAATGCTCCCAAGGTCTCTTCTCAAATGAATTTTTATTTTTACTTCTTTGAGCCTGAGATGGGTGTAGTGCTGTCAATTCTTGAGATGCCTGTTAGCCATTTTTCCTATTGTTTCTGGGTAAATTACTTAGCATTTCATTAGAGATTATAATATCTTTAACAACCACACCTTCTTTAGCTCTAGTTTTACACCACTATCCAAACCAGAAACATCTGGTTAAACACTATTTCTAGGTGTGACGGTGTGGGTGTTTCCAGAAGAGAGTAGTATTTGAATAGGAGGGCTGAAGAGAGCTGGTATTCTTCACAAGTGTGCCTGGGCATCATCTAATAGAACAAAAAGATAGAGAAGGGAAGAATGTGCTCTTTTTCTGCCTGACTACTTAGTGCTGGAGCATCAACAATCTTCTGCCCTTGGCACTCCTACTTGTCAGGCTTCAGACTCTGACTAAAATCAACACCATTGGCTCTCTGGCTTTCTTGGGTCTCTGGTTTTTAGACGTTTGATTGTGGGGCTCACCCTTCAATCCCATAAGCTTACACACACACACACACGCGCGTGTGCAAAGATACATATAGTTATTTCCTTTTCTCTTTCTTCATACAAGATTTTATCAAAATTAATGCAAAAAGATCCATCATGAACGAAATAGCAATATTTTAGATAAAGTCAGAATCAATTACAATGCCATGCTGAACCATATTGGAGCTTAAGGCAAAAGGGGAAAAACAAAGTCATAATGATTCTGCCTTTATTTAAAAAATTTGATATTTTTTCCTCATGAATCTTTCTGCATTAATTTTGATTTATTAAAACATTGCATGAAAATATGATTTTCTGGATTCCTGAGTGTTTGGGGGGCACCTTGAAATTTTGTGACTGAGGTTGAGTGAGGTATCTCACTTACCTCATCTTTGTCTTGACTCTCCTGTGGTCACTTGAACCTCTAAACACACCTGCCTCCCGGTCAACAGGATCCACATGGTAACAAGTTCTTTCTTCTGCTGCCTTGAAAGGTCACATAGGGGAAAGGGGAGTTTATTCCACCTGCTGGTGAGTCAGTATTGGCTGTAGCCAGTTCATCTGCTGCTATCTAGAACACCACACCCACATCCAAACCTGGAGGACCAGGACAGCAGCATTCCTTTCATCGCTCATACCTAAATCTCCCAAGGTTTCACTAACACAAGAAAAATGCATATAGTCAACTTTCATAGAAAGTTTAAAATAATGGATGAGGATAGCACACGCACATAAAACGTGAAAACGGAATAACAGATGTCATGGCACCTATCCTGGGAAATTTCTCACGGGCTACACTTTTCTCCAGGGCTCTGCCCACGCCCCCTCACTAGGGACTTCTTTCTTTCTAACCCTCTTATTCCCATTCAGGGCACTGCTGAAGGGCTTTGGAGTACGCCACCCAAAGTATGCCAGTCTGGTAGGTGGATTACTTTGAACTGAAGGCAGCTGGAAAAAGCAGACTAAGAAAAACTCTGTGCCAGGCACAGTGGTGCATGCCTGTAATCCCAGCAACTCCAGAGCCTGAAGCAGGAGGGTTGTGAGTTCAAGCTCAACCTCAGCAACTTGGTGAGGCCCTAAGCAACTCAGCAAGACCCTGTCTCTAACTAAAATATAAAAAGGGGGTGGGGATGTTGCTCAGTGGTTAAGTGCCTCTGGTACAAAATAAATTAATTAATAAATAATTCTAGCTAAGAAAAACTCTTTGTACCCCATTCCCTCTCCACTCCATTGCCTTTGTATTACTGTAATAAAATACCTGAGATAACCAACTTATTATAAGGAGGAAAGTTTTATTTTGGCTCACAGTTTCAGCAGCCTCAGTTCATTGTCACTTGGTCCCATTGCTTTGTGCAGAACCTCATAGTAGGAAGGTCATGGAATAGAGTTTCTCATCACATGGTGGCTGGGAAGTAGAAAGGGAGAGGAAAGAGGGTCCAGGGTCCCAATATCCTTTTCAGGGGCACACCCACCAGTGACCTCATTTCCTTCCACTTGGTCCCACCTCTTAAAAGTTGCATCACCTCTAAATAGTGCTGCAGGCTGGGCCTTTAGCATATGGCCTCAGGGGGACATTTCAGGTCCAAACCAGAACCCCTCTTTTACCCAGAATGGTAAGGTTAGAGACAATGCTAGACTCTTCTCAGTGCAGGAGATGACCCTAGAAGAATGGTTACAAGCCTTCCAAAATATTCTGATCTTTCATTAGTTTTCCCCATATATTTACTTTGCCACAGTTTTTTTTTTTTTTTGCTTCTAAAAGCTTGAAGCTCTTTTTCTTTCCTTTCACTTCTCTACAAAATTATTGTTCTTCGTTACAGTGCTACCTAAGTCCAAGTTCTATCTCACCCTTTGAGTCATTCATCTATGAGTTCCCTGTGTGTATCCACGACGCATGTGTTAATAAACTTGCTTGTTTTGTCAATCTGTCTTTGTCAGTCTAGTTTGCAGGAATCCAGCCCCAACACTGCACTCCCATGTCCTGAGGTCTCCCCCCAAAACACCAAGTTTCTATTCTTGCCCCTTAATTATGCAAAACAATGAAATACTTTTGCCCAATCTCTCTTCTCTACAACTTGCCCAATTTCTGGCCAAAATTGTTCTCAAAGTGTTTCTTTTTTTTCCAACTTAAATCCTGTTTCCCACTAACACAAATAAGATGCTCTCCCTTTTTTAAAAAGCAAAGTTTAGCTATAATTGTCCCCTAAAAACTGATTTTTCTTCTCTTTACAGCTAGCAAATCACTAGACTCAACACTTTTTAAATGATTTAATGTATTACCGATTCTCACAATTTTGCAATGTACATATTATCTTTGTTTTATAGGTAGAACACTCAAGGCTGTAGTTGTTTTGTTCAAAGCCATATAACTACTAAATTGGTCAACAAATTTGAATTTATATTTGACTTCCAAGTCTGGGCATTGGCCATGAAACTACGGATCCTCATTTAATTTAGCCTGGCAGGCTTCTCCCCTCTGTCTTTCCACCCTCCCTCTCTTCTTTATTTTTCTTTCTTCCCTCCTTCCTAAAATATTTACTGTAAATGTGGCAGTGTTCTAGGAGTGAGAATACATGGGGGAATAGAACAAGTCTCTGCCCTCATGAATTTAGGTTTGTGTTAGGATTGTGTGTATAGAAATGTTACCACAGGAAAATTTGAATAAATCCTCCAGCTACACTTGCTCTTTCTTGACCTAAAATTCACTCATTTGGAGGGTCACACAGCTGGGCAATACATTATTAGTCTAGCTTTGCTATAGATAATACCTCTGACGCGTGGGTTATGATGGTAATGGTTGCCTAGGTTACTTTTCAGGGTTTGAAGGCCATTTTTGCTCAAAGCATTGACTCTTCACTTGGGCCTGCTGATGTCCAATGGGGACTGGAATGGAATGAAAAGGCTTGTCCTCTCTGCCTTCATGGTGTGTCTGTCTCCATTGCTACCTCAACACTTGGGTCAGATTCTTCTCAGCTCCGTATGTAGACATGTTGATCATCTGAGATGTTTTGGCTGGAACTGTGAGGCAGGGTTAATTTGACCTGGACCTGTCCAGTCTCTTCCCCTGCTTTAAGGCTGAAAACACCAAGATGGCTGCCCTAAACCTCATTATAATCCTATCTGCATGCCAAATAGCACACCATCCAGCAATGTGACAGCTGACAAGGGCCATGACAATGGCTGGAAGAGTTAGAGAAGGGAGTGAAACGAGGTGGCCACTGAGTTCCTTGAAAATCTCCTCTTACTTCAAGAAAAGGTAATGAATATTCTTTCCCTTTTTTGGCTCGTGGGTCCCTCATGACTCTTCCCCTGTATCTGTGACTACTCACCCTCCCTGGGGCTGAGAAAAGATTTGTGAGCAGAGCTCCAGCTTCCCCATTCTTTGGCCACTGAATCAACTTATGCAGTCAAGAAACTCAGTGTTTTGTTTTTGTTTCTGGTTTTGCAAACTCAGACAGAAAAAGAAAACCCACTTTAGGGACTCTCCTCTAAGGGGGAAACCAAAATTACTGGTAACAGAAACAGACAATAAACACATGAGCAAATTTATACATGTATTCAGTATGTCAGATAAGCGCTAAAGCCACCTTCTGACCTGTCCCACCCCACACCCCAAAGGCAGCAAGATCTGGGGAGCAGGGAGAGGAGGATAGGAGAAACAGTACCTATAAATACATGAAGCACATGACCCATGCATTTACTAATTACAACTTAAAAGTCTCTCCATCAGTTTCTCTTCCACACACATCTTGAATGTGAAAATGTGTCATTTATATCACTCGTTTTTTCTGTGAGTTCTAAGCGCTTGTACTGAATCCATGGGATGTTGTGTTATGTGCTGGTGAATGCTTCCCAAATCTCACCTAAGCAGCCTGCTGATAGTCGAAGCTGAGTGTTTCTTGTACTGTTTCTGGCAAGGTCAGGTTTTACTGAGAATAAGAAGCCTGGTTTAAGGTGATATTTCAAAGCAGAGGCTTGGTTAGGGTAGGAAAAGGATTGTGTTTAACATTTAAGGAAATAGCATAGCAAAAAATTTGAGGTAGTCGGCATAGTGGCGCACGCCTGTAATCCCAATGTCTCTGGAGGCTGAGGCAGGAAGATTTCGAGTTCAAAGCCAGCCTAGCTGGTCCTAAGCAACTCAGTCAGATCCTGTCTCTAAATAAAATACAAAATAGGGCTGGGAATGTGACTCAGTGATTGAGTGCCCCTGCGTTCAATCCCTGATACCCATCACCAAAAAACAAAAATTGACGTAAGGGATACAAATGTCTTAAGGAATCATAAACCAATCTGTTGGTGCTTCCACATGGAGGGTTGATGAGTCTTTTAGGAATTTCCATTAGTGAACAATCAAATCATTTCCAGGGTAAGCAGTGTCCTAGAACAGTAAAGCTACACTGTAAATTGTAAATTTATGCTAATAAAGCTATAAAGACAATAGGATAATTAAGACATGTCCATGTAGACACTCAGATTATGTAGGTGAATTGAATACATAGTAAAGTCAGGGTTTCCAAATCTTCATGTAATTCTTGTAAAACATACTATGGGATACATTTTTTAAATTTTAGAAAAGTTGGGTTTGGGAAGTGTATCCATGCCATGATTGTTAAGAGATTGTCAGCTTTGAATTTGTTTCCTCTATTTTCTGTTCTGAAATTTAAGAGATTTTTAAAAAATATTTCTTTAGTTTTGATGGTAGATGTGGTGCTGAGAATTGAACCCAGTGCCTCACACATGGTAGGAAGGCACTATACCACTGAGCTACATCCCCAACCCTTAAGAGATATTTGACATCCATTTTTTTTTTCATCTGGCTCTCTAATCTAAAACAGGACAATAATTTTATTTTGGACCCATCTTAAATCTATAGATAAATTATTTTAAAAACTATCATTCTATTTGCCCAAGTTGGTCATGGTTCCAATAAGGGGGAATCTAGGCCAAAATATCTTTTGCTTCCCAAACTTGTAGTTCTCCACTTGATCACAAAGTCTTTTTTTTTTTTTTTTTTCCTTTTTAAGTTTGGGCCCCGATTTTAACCACTGACTCAATAGATGTGGTCTGTTTATAATGGTGTCAGTAGTGAGAAAGAGATGAGGAGGTGGGAAGAAAAAGATTTGTTTGGCAAGTTCCCCAAAATACTTTTAAAAGTGCTCTGGCCAATTTGGAGAAGTGGATCATAATTCACGTGTGGCAGACGGGGTCGTTCATCCACTTTGATGCATTTCGGTTACAGCGCAGCTGTCAGGCCAAGGAAGTTATAAATCTTCCTACATGTTCACATTCACATTTAATTAATACTAATAGGCAATGCTGTCTCTAGAGGGAGAGGATGTGATAGACAGAGTGAAGTCTGAGAAGCAGATAATAAAGGTAATATGTTCAAGTATTATTTCCAGATCAATCTGGTTTGATTCCTAACAGTAGTATCCTCTGTTGATATTTTTTTCCAGTTTGTTCTAAAGAATGGCTCTTCTGTTGTTTAGATTTGGGATTTTCAAGTGCTCATTTTATAAACCTAGACATCTCTACTTTTTCTTTGGAAAAGGGGGGTGAACACCCTTAGGCCCAACAAGTTTCTCATGCAAGGTGTTGGCATTTTTGCTCCTATTCCTGATGCCCATCAGTTTAATTGCTGTCCCAGTTTCTTTGGGACATTGGGCTATGACATTGCCCAGAGGCTGTGATTTCTAAATGGTTCCTGGGCTCAATCAAAGTCAAGTTGACTCAGCAGTATGGAGCAATGCAGGCATTAACAGCCCTTTGACTATTTCACCCTCCACTTTGGCCTGTTAACAGGCAGCCTAAGTGATAACCTTCCCTAATGTCCTTAAGGCAATCTCCATTTAGATAATGAGCACCCCAGGCAGATTTCAGAAAACACCCATAGCACACCCAGAACAGTCTTACTTTTTTGCTATTAAAAGTTCTGATAAGCTTCTTGTATTCAGGGAGGGGAGATAGGAAAGCGGAATGGAACCTATTCCACCAAGCATTCTGTTCACCTTCAGAATTGGGCAAGGTGATACTGGATTAGATGGTCCTCTAGGGAATTCCAAATGTTATTCTTGTTCAGAGATGTTCTCACGGACGGGTTGAGTATAGCCACCTACAAGGTGGGAAGAAAGTAGTCCAGTAACGTCCCATTTGGATGAATTTATCTTTTTCTCTAGCCTCATACCTTCTCTTCCTGGTAGGCCTAAAATTTTCACTATGAATACAATCCCTGGGGGGGGGGGGACATAGTTCTAAAATCCCCAAGAAAAAGTTTAATTTATAAATTAGGCATAGCAAGAGATGATCAATAATAAGTAATAATAAAATAGAACTCTATACTGTAATAAAATTATGTGACCATGAAGCAGACCAGGTACCCCCATGCAAAAAACCTTGTACACAATTGAGCTTCTCTTCTTGTCAGAAAGATTTTTACACAGAATATCAGCAAAAATTTCTGCAGAGGGCATTGTGGTCTGTACCTTGTAAATGTTTGTAAATGCTAGGTTTGCAAACAAACAAACATGGAAACACACAAAAAACTTGTAAAACATCTGTCTAGTCTAAAAAAATGGAACAAAAGGCACTAGTCATGTTTAAATCTTCAAACCTCTCTTTCCCCCCTCTAAGTGTAAAGTTCAAAGAATTTCTAGACTCATGGTCCAGAGAATTTTAGGTGATAGGCCCCTCTGGACCACTGCAGCTTAAAATAAACCTGCTTCCCGAAAATTCCTTGGGTGTCAGCTTCTTCTGTCCTACATCAACCATGGTCTCTCTCCCTCCCTCCCTCTCTCTCTCTCTCTCTCTCCTTTCAAAATATGTTCTTATATGGTTTTCACTCTTCTTTTTTCATGTGGATAACTAAAGCTGCTGGAAGCAAGTTGTGGATAAGGGTGCACTACTGTATGCTAATATTTCCATGAGGCCCACTAAATATTCTTCTGATTTTGGATTCCTATTAGGATGGTGAACTGGGATGGGCTTTCTCTCCCCAAATCAACTGTGGAGAAACTAGAAGTGACAGGAAGCATAGGTCTGAGAAAGTAACAGAGATGGGCCACCTGGAGAATCTCAATGGCTGTGGTGAAATCATCTGTGAGTGGGGGTGAGAGGGGGGGGACAGGTGGAGGGCGGGCAGAGGGACAGCTGGAGGAGAAGGGCACTGTAGACACAGTGACAGGGCAGGTGTGGAACTCATAAGGCCTGTATTGCTTCCTCCTTACCTGGCCAAGGGTCATTGTTGCTACTTCCTCACTGTAGAAATCCTTACAGGTGTGAGAAATTGGTAAAAAATAGATGACAAGTGACCTGCCGCACTGTGTGCTGCCAAACGCCTCAGGCAAGTAGATAGTAAGTAAGGGGGACTTCCAGCTCAAAATGCTTGTTCTTTTGAGGAGTTTAAAGATGATTCTCTGAGCAGGACAGGGGCTCATAAAATGCCAAGCCCAAAGTATATGTATTAAAACAACAACAATATCCCTAACACCTAGATACTTAGGAAAATATATGAACATCAAGAATGGAGAATGATAGAAGTTTCTAGAGATAAATGGCAGATTACCTACAAAGAAAAAAATCAATTTTTTGTTTATTTATTGATTTATTTTATTTTATTTATTTAAGACGTACAAAACAGTAGAATATATTTTGGTATATTATCCATACCTGGAGGATAACTTGTTCTAATTAGGATCCTATTCTTGTGATTGTACAATGATATGGAGTTACCCTGCTCATGGATTCAAATACAAGGATAGGAAAGTTATCGTAACAAAAACAGCATAGTATTGACACCAAAACAGACACGAGGACCAATGGAACAGAAAACACAAAGACAAGGCCACACAAATACAGTTATCTCACACTAGACAAAGCGCCATAAACCTACATTGGAGAAAAGATAGCCTCTTCAATAAACGGTGCTAGGAAAACTGGAAATCCACATGTGGTAGAATGAAAATGAACCCCTATCTCTCTTTCTGCACAAAACTCAACTCAAAGTAGATCAAGGATCTAGACATTAGACAGAGACCCTGTGCTTACTAGAAGAAAAAGGAGATCCAACTTTTTATTATGTTGGCTTAGGAATCAACTTCCTCAATAAGACTCGTAAAGCACAATAAGTAAAATCAAGAATCAATAAATGGGATTGTGTCAAACTAAAAAGCTTCTTCACTGCAAAGGAAACAATCAAGAAAGTGAACAGAGAGCCTACAGAATGGGAGAAAATCTTTACCACCTGTACCTCAGATAGAGCATCAATCTCCAGATTATACAAATAACTCAAAAAACTTATTACCAAAACCACAAATAACCCAATCAATAAATGGGCAAAGGAACTGAACAATCACTTCACAGAAGAAGAAATATGAATGGTTAAAAATATATGAAAAACTGTTCAACATGTCTAGCAATTAAAGAAATGCAATTTAAAACTATATTGTGATTTCATCTCACTCAGAATGGCAATTGTCAAGAATACAAGTAACAATCAATATTGGTGAGGATGTGGAGAGAACTCATATGTTGCTGGTGGGACTGCAAATTGGTGCAACCACTCTGGAAAGCAGTACGGAAAATTCCTCAGAAATTTTGGAATGGAACCACCATTTGACCCAGTTATCCCACTTCTCAGTCTATACCCAAAGGACTTAAAATCAGCATACTACAGTGACCCAGCCACATCAATGTTTATAACAGCTCAATTCACAATAACCAAGATATGGAACCAACCTAGGTGCCCTTCAACAGATGAATAGGTAAAGAAAATGTGATATATATATATATATATATATATATATATATATATATATATANTATATATATATATATATATATATATATATATATATATATGCAATAGAATATGACTTAGCCACAAAAATCAAAAATTTTAACATAACACTTGATACAAGAAAACAATGGCTTAGTACTTTAAAAGTATTGAAGAGAAATGAAACTCAGCCCACAATTATCTACCATACTGGCATTTAATCATGAGGGTATAAATAAAAGTATAAATATTTTCTCCATGTGTGTTGTTTGTATAATAGCAGTTCAGGACTAACACTGCAGTTTCATAGTTTTGGGTCCCAGGTTTCTTCAATCATGTTGATGTGTCAACCACAGAGTATTGGCCTCATCTATGATCTATGGATCTATGGTGGCTATTCTGGCTGTCATCATTATATGCATATTGAAGCCATCAGAAATGAGGACTGGGAAGCTACACTCTTTCCCTTTTTAAAGTTGTAGATGAAAAATGAGTGCATCACTTGTGCTAATACTCCATTGACCAGAAGTTAGTCACAAGGCCCTAACTAGTTACAAGAGAGAGCAAAAAGGCAGCCATCATTCTGAATGAATTTAAGTCCAGTTAAAACTCAGAGGTTCTGTAACAAAATGAGGTGAAAAGGTGGGGGAGGCACTTGATCACTGTATTTGTCGATGTTCATCATATTTCAAATCCCAACTATTCCCTTTAGCATAGAGAAAAATATAAGGATATATTCTAGCATCACTCTCCCGAAATATACTTCTAGTCAATGAGAAAAAAAATAAAGAAATTATGTATAATGCTTGATCAAGAGACAGATGGAACTTTCATTATTAAAGATGATATAATTTACCTTGAAGAAAATCTACAAAATCGATATACAAACTGCTAAAACAATGAAGAGAATTTAGCAAGGTTGCTGGATACATGATCAACTTACAAAAATCAATGATATTTATGCTGGCATTAATTATCTAAAAATGCAGTAAAATGTGATTCACAGTTCCAATAAAAACTAAGCATACTTAGGAATTAACAAAAATACATAAAACCTTTTTTAAAAAAAATTCAAACTGAACAAAGGACATAAAAATCAATCTAAATACTTTCAGAGACTCTGGGTTGATGTTAATATTCTGAAGATGTCAATTTTTACCAAATTAATCTCTAAATTCAGAGAAATATCAATCAAATTCCTCATTGAATATACTACAAAATTTATGTGAAAGAATAAATGCTCATGAGTAGCTAATTCAGTCTTCTGAAAATAGAGAAATGAGGGAGGTTTTGTCTTATCAGATATTAAAATATACTATCAAATCTTACAGTAATAGAAACAGGCGATATTGGCAAAAGAACAGACAAATAGACCAATGGAATAGAATAGAAAACTCAGTAATTTAATATATGATAAAGATGGCACTATCAATTAATCTAAGCATGTGCACATTAGTGTACAATGCTGGTAAAACTGATTCCACACAAAGAAAAATGAAACTGATTCCTACCTAACACCATACCCAAAAGTGGATTCAGAATAGATGAAAGAAGTGAATGTGAAAAGTATTTGTTCAAATTTAACAGAAGTGAGATGAGAATATGTCCTTACCTAAGGGTACAAAAGGGCTTCTCAACCATATATCATAAAGAAAAACTAAGGATTTCATTGAGTGAAAGATGCCGTGAACTAACCTCGAAGTGAAAGATATTTAGAAATTATTTGACAATGCCCCAAACTAACAAGAGAACAAAATCAAGATTTTATATCTATATCTATATCTATATCTATATCTATCTATCTATCTCTATCTCTCTCTCTCTCTCTCTCTCTCTCTCTCTCTCTCTATATATATATATATATATATATATATATATATATATATAAATATAAAATATTTGGGAATAAATTTAATNATATATAAATAAATATATATAAAACCTGGAAATTTCTGCAAATCAACCAGGAGAACATAGGAACATTTATAGAAAAACAGGCTAGGAATATGAATGAGCAATTTATAGACGGGAAAGCCCCAAAGGTTAATAGCCCCAGAGAGTTGCTCAAATTCATTATTCATCAGAATTGTCAGCATTGCAATGAAATATTTCATACACAACAGTCTGGAAAAACAATAGGGTTGTGGAGATCTGCCCTCACTCATGGCTGGTGTGAGCATAAATTGGTATAGTCATCCTGGAGGGCATTCTGGAAGCAAAGGATCAAATTAATTTTACATGTATTCTAAGGTCCAGGCATGCTGCTCCTTGTTATTTTCCAAAGGTATTCATGCATGACCCCACAACAGAATGTATTTGTGGATGTTCATCATAGCATAGTTTGTGGGAGTTGGAGACAATCTGGGTGTCCATCTCTGGGTAGGGATCTGTACGATGTTCTGCACATCCACTGTGGAATGTAGGGCAGCAGCCAGGAGCAATGCACTGTATGTGCACAAGCAATGCAAACAGCCCCATCTCTCCACCCACCAGTACTGGGGATTGAACCCAGGGGACACTTTACCACTAAGCAACATACCCAATCCTTTCTATTTTACTTTTTAAATTTTTGAGACAGGGTGTCACTATGTTTCTAAGGCTGGCCTCAAACTTGTGCTACTCTTGAGTCACTGGGATTACAGGCAAGTGCTACCACACCGAGCACCTACAGGTCTTAAAGACAGAGTACTGAGTATTACTGTAAGAGAGAATGAGATCTTTAAAGCTTGTAAGAAATGCATGCAAACACCAAAATAAATATTGTATAAGAAAAAATACAGGTAAGAGACTCTTCATCAAAGATATTAGAAAGGGCGGTGGGGTGGTGATGGAGGAATGAGAGCGGGGAAAGTGAAGCAAAGAGAATAATGAAGAGACGAAGGAGGGAGAACTCAGCACAGATCATTCTGGAAGGAATTCTTTTTGTTTCATCAAAGTGTTGGGATGAATTGGTCCATCAAGGGATCCTACCCCTGAAGGAACACAGGCGAGGATGGATGGGGGATAGTGTGAGGACATTAATTTGAGACCAGTGGATGGTGAAGGGACAGCCTGAAAGATGACCTACCACAGACAGGAATTCCAATGAGGAGGAAACTGGAAGCTGCACTGCACTATGTGCTGCCTTCTTCCTGCTTGTCCCAAGCAAACTGTGATCTTTAGATGGAAAAAAAAAAAAAAATCAAAGCCAAGTTCAAACCACATGGGGGCACTTTTCCTTCATTAAGAGTGGAGGTCCATCATCTAAGAGGCCTAGAGTACCAAAGCCCTGGGAAGGCTCAGTCCTACTTCACTGGGGTGTTTTTGACTCCACAATTAATTGGCTGCACCTGGACTAATTTCCCCAGGTATAATTTATCTCCGCAAGAGACCAACCTTTAAAACTTTGCAAGGCATCAAATATAGCCAGAAAATTAAAAAAAAAAAAAAAAATGGAAGAAGAAGTTGAAAGGGAAAAAAGTCATCCAAATTTTTATATCCTCTCTCATGGCATATTTAATGGTACAATGTAATATTTGTTTCTTCAGATTCCTCAGAAATGTTTCATAAGTCTCTACTTTAAAAATGTTTAATCTTCTCTTAAAGATCTTCCTAAATCCTAAAGTTACTTACATTTTTAGAAGGCTTTAATATATTTCTTCCTTAAGCTGTGATTTCATTTCTGATTTTGCTATTGAAAACAACCTTGAATTTAGAGTTACAAACAAATGAAGGAAAGTAACATCATAAAAATTATTGGCATGTGGCAGCAAGAAGAAGAAGGTCAACTAAAGAACAGAACAGCTTTACAGAATATTGTCTTCTGTGGAGGCCTAAAAATGCTATAATGGGCCTGGGGATGTGGCTCAGTAGTAGAGTGTTTGCCTAGCATGTACGAGGCCCTGGTTCAATTCCCGGAACGGCAAAAAAAAAACACCAAAAAACAAAAAAACAAAAAACAAACAAACAAAAATGCTAAATATATATTATTTCACTCATAACTAAATAAAGGTAGGAAAGATGCATTATCTTGAGTTCAAAAAAATGACACATTTTTTAAGTGAATGTTTCAAGAGAAAGGTTGTTATTAGAGGTGGATTTCAAAAAATGGATATTTTGGCAACAAAAGGGGGACCAATTTGGAAGAAAGTTCTGATACATTCCACTGACTTTCCTTATCCTATTCCTCCTCCCTTCCTTTCATTCCCCTTTGTCTACTCTTCTGATTTTTTTCTATTTTTTTATCCCCTCCCCCTTATAGTGGATTAGTTTCTGCATATCAGAAAAAAATTTTGACCTTCAACTTCTGGGGACTGGCTTATTGCACTTAGCATAATAGTCTCCTGTTCTATCCAGTTATTGGCAAAGGCCATCACATCATTCTTCATTCTTGTTTGTTTGTTTGTTTGTTTTTTGGTACCAGGGATTGAACCCGGATGTGGCTTAACCACAGAGCCACATCCCCAGCCCTTTTTAAAAAATTTTATTAGAGACAGGGTCTCACTGAGTTGCTTAGGCCCTTACTAAGTTGCTAAGTCTGGGTTTAAATTTGCAATCCTCCTGCCTCAACCTCTCGAGCCACTGGGATTACAGGCGTGCACCACCATACCTGGCACTCTCATTCTTCTTTATAGCTGAGTAATACTTCCTTGTGTATATATAGCATATTTCTTTATCCATTTGTCTGTTGAAGGGCACCTAGGTTAGCTCTATAGCTTAGCTATTGAAACTGAGCTGCCATAAACATTGATGAGGCTGTGTTACTATAGTATGCTGATTCTATTTTATTTTAATTTGTTGTATGCTGATTTTAATAACCTAACTTTCCTATGTAAATATGTGAATATAACACTGCGAATTTCACCATCATGTACATCCACAAGACACTTAAAAAAATAAGTGATTAGAAAGATCATAGAGCAGAGGGAAGTGAAAACAGGGATAGGAGGAAGGGAGGGGAAAGGGAAATACTGGGACCTGAGTTACAAAAAATTATAGTCCATGATTTTATAATTATGTCACAGTACCTTCTACTGTCATGTGTAACTAAAAAGCACCAAAGGAAAAAAGAAAGAATGAATGAAAAAAGAAAAAGAAAGAAAGTTCTGAAATGACCAAAGTGAACACATGTTTAGGAAGTCCTGACTGGTCCTGTTTGTCAGGTTATAAGACTGCCCATAACCAGAAACACTATGTAACATGTACTAATAGTTACTTGGCTCTGTTCTAAATGCCTCACATCCATATATTGACTCACTTAATTTTTATACAACCCCAAGAGGAAACTTTTTAAGTGAAGAAACTGATACCTAGAGGCTGACATCTGAGCTCACCCAGGTAGTAAGTGGCAAACCCAGGATGTTGAACTCAGATGTCTGGGTCCTGATAAAAACAAGGAAATGAAGTCTGGGTGTTGATTGCAGAGTTTTGTCTCAATTAAGAGGCAACTGAGAGACACTGAAGAATCAATTTGGGGACAGCAACACAGCATGACTTTTGTAGGGCAACTCCAAGGAAACTGTATTTTGGTAGTATCACGTAAGATGGATAAGAACAGGATGTAAATGAAGTCAAGGGACCAGTATTGAGAAAAGGGTGATGATAGTGGGGGTGTAAAGTAGTCAGGGCAGAGGGGGAGAAATGAAATATCAATCTGGGCAGTCTAGTTTGAGAGGTGTGACTGTGGCTCCCTAGTGCCTTCATAGGAAACAGGCGGTGAGGAAGGTTTAGTGTGGGGAAGAAGAGCAGTTAATCTTAGAAATTTAAGTGAGGGACTAGTAAAAAAAAATAAGGTAGAGCTTTCCAGGAGGCCAGAAATAAGAGTTTTCTATTCACTATAGAAGACAAAACTGGAGTCCAACTTTAAAGGTCATCCAGTTAAAGAGAGAAGGATCCAGTTCAGACCTATGAAATGTTCCCTGAGAATCAGAGTACATGGGTGGGACTGAGGACCAGGCCTAAGGGAAAATGCCTATAATTTTCAATGGTTTGGGGCCTTTCTTCTCTTCTCAAATCCTGAGGCATACAAATACTCATACCACCAACACACTCTTTAATAGATTATTTTGTGACTCATGTCAATGTAAGATAAAGAGGCATAACCAGAGTTGCTATGATGACTACTCTTCGATTTTGATAATGAAGCCTCTTTCTGTATAAGAATGGTTCTCTCTGCTTCCACCACTCACTTCTATGGTGAAGGGGGTGGGGTGTGGAATCAACCAGACAAGTGGTCCCCTTCTTACAACTGTGGATTTTCATCAACAAGCTATATTTTATACTCTCTGTTTTCCTGTTTCTGAAAGAATGCTTCAGGTATTGGTATCACCACTCCTAAAACAGAACTTGTCTCTTTTCTGCAGTAAAAGTGGAAACATTTTTGCCTAGCCTCCCAGTAGTCTTGGAACAAAATTTTATGCTCTGTGCATATGTCACTCTAGTGAATTCCACAGATCTGCCATTTTCAAATTCAAGAAATCATTTATATTTTTAAAAATCTCTAGATAATATGAAATTTATTTATAAGATATTATTCTATGACATTTATCTACTCATTCTGCAATCATTTAGTATCATCTACTTGAGTAACAGTAAGTGAAATGGATAATGAGAAGAAAGTAAGAGTGGTTACAGGCTATAGCTCAGTGGAAAAGCTGTTGTCTAACTTGTGTGAGGTCCTGGGTTAGATTTATAGTGAAAGGAAGGAAGGAAGGAGAGAGGAAGGAAAAGAAAATAAAAGAAAGAAGGAAGAAAAAGAAAGAAAGGGAAAGAAAATTTAAAAGGGGAAATTTAAAATATGCCATCTCCAAGAGACTCATCTCATAGGAAAATACATCCACAGACTGAAGGTGAAGGGTTTGGAAAAATCCTATCACTCACATGGACTTCAGAAGCAAGCAGGCATTTCTATCCTCATATCAAATAAAGTAGACTTCAAGCTAAAGTTAATCAAAAGGGATAAAGAAGGACCCTACATACTGCTCAAGGGAAGCATACACCAACAAGACTTAACAATTATAAATATGTATGTCCCAAACAATGAAGCATCTATGTTCATCAAACAAACTCTTCTCAAGTTCAAGAGTTCAATAGACCACAACACAATAATTCTGGGTGACTTTAACACACCTCTTTCACCACTGGATAGATCTTCCAAACAAAAGTTGAACAAAGAAACTGTAGAACTCAACAAAACAATCAATAACTTAGGCTTAACTGATATATATATATATATATATTTCATCTGTCAATGAGTGAATATACATTCTTCTCAGCAGCATATGGATTCTTCTCTAAAATAAGCCATATACTATGCACAAAGCAACTCTTAGCAAATATAAAAAAGTAGAGATACTATCCTGTATTCTATCGGATCATAATGGAATGAAATTAGAAATCAATGATAAAATAAGAAATAAAAGCTACTCCAACACCTAGAGACTAAATAATATGCTACTGAATGAACAATGGGTTGCAGAAGACATCAAGGAGGAGATCAAAAAAATTTAGAGGTGAATGAGAACACAAATTCAACTTATCAAAATCTCTGGGACACTATGAAGGAAGTTCTAAGAGGAAAGTTTATTGCATGAAGTTCATTCTTAAAAGAAGAAAAAGTCAACAAATAAGTGACTTAATATTACAGCTCAAAGCCCTAGAAAAGGAAGAAAAAATCTACACCAAAAGAAATAGAGGACAGGAAATAATTAAAATCAGAGCTGAAATCAATGAAATCAAAACAAAAGAAACAATTGAAAAAAAATTGACAGAACAAAAAGTTGGTTCTTTGAAAAAATAAATAAAATTGACAAACTCTTCGAAAAGAAGGAGAGAGAAAACTCAAATTACTAACAGGATGAAACATACTGGATGAAAAAGGTAATATCATAACAGACACTACAGAAATACAGAAGATAATTAGAAATTATTTTGAAAACTTGTACTCCAATAAAATAGAAAATATTGAAGGCATCAATAAATTATTCTAGAGTCATATGATTTGCCCAAATTGAATCAGGATGATATATACACAATTTAAAAACAGATCAATTTCAAGCAACGAAATAGAAGACACCGTCAGAAGTCTACCAACCAAGAAAAGCCCAGGACGGGATGAATACACAGTAGAGTTCTACAAGACCTTTAAAGAGAAACTAATACCAATACTGTTCAAATTATTTCAGGAAATAGAAAAAGAGGCAGCATTTCAAACTCATTCTGTGAGGCCAATATCACCCTGATTCCAAAACCAGGCAAAGACACATCAAGGAAAGAAAAATTTAGACCAATATCTCTAATGAACATAGATGCAAAAATTCTCAATAAAATTCTGGCAAATCGATTACAAAATATATCAAAAAGATAGAGCACCATGATCAAGTGGGATTCATCCCAGGGATGCAAGGTTGGTTCAACATATGGAAATCAATAAATGTAATTCATCACATCAATAGACTTAAAGATAAGAATGATATGATCATCTCAATAGACACAGAAAAAGCATTTGAAAAAAATACAGCACCCCTTTATGTTCGAAACACTAGAAAAAATAGGGATAACAGGAACATATCTCAACATCATAAAGGCTATCTATGCTAAGCCCCAGGCCAGCATCATTTTAAATGGAGGAAAATTGAAGGCATTCCCTCTAAAAATTGGAACAAGACAGGGATGCCCTCTTTCACCACTTCTATTTAACATAGTTCTTAAAACACTGGCCAGAGCAATTAGATAGAGGAAAGAAATTAAAGGGATACAGATAGGAAAAGAACTCAAATTAGCACTATTTGCTGATGACATTATTCTATACCTAGAAGACCCAAAAAGTTCCACTAGAATACTTCTGGAATTAGTAAATGAATTCAGCAAAGTATCAGGCTATAAAATCAACACCCATTAATCAAATGCATTTCTGTGTATCAGTGACAAATCCTCAGAAAGGGAAACAAGGAAAACTATCCCATTTACAATAGCCTAAACAACAACAACAACAACCAAAAAAAAAAAAACCTTGGGAATCAATGAAAGAAGTGAAAGATCTTTATGATGAAAACTACAGAACCCTAAAGAAAGAAATTAAAGAAGACCTTAGAAGATGGAAAGATCTACCTTGCTCTTGGATAGGCAGAATTAATATTATCGAAATGACCATACTCCCAAAAGCACTATACAGATTTAATGCAATTCTGACCAAAATCTCAATGGCATTCCTCATAGGAATAGACAAAGCAGTCATGAAATTCATCTGGAAAAATAAGAGACCCAGAATAGCTAAATCAATCCTTAGCAGGAAAAGTGAAGCAGATGGCATCGCTATACAAGACCTTAAACTATACTATAGAGCAATGGTAACAAAAACAGCATGGTATTGGCACCAAAACAGACTGGTAGACTAATGGTACAGAATAGAGGACACAGAGACTAACCCACAAAATTACAATTATCTTATATTAGGCAAAGGTGCTAAAAACATGCATTGGAGAAAAGATAGCATCTTCAACAAATGGTGATGGGAAAACTGGAAATTCATATATAACTAAGTGAAATTAAACCCCTATCTCTCACCATGCACAAAACTCAACTCAAAGTGGATCAAGGACCTAGAAATAAAACCAGAGACCCTGCATCTAATAGAAGAAAAAGTAGGCCCTAATCTCCATCATGTGGGATTAGGCCCCACTTCCTTAATAAGACTCCTATAGCACATGAATTACAAGCAAGAATCAATAAATGGGATGGATTCAAACTAAAAAGTTTCTTCTCAGTAAAAGAAAAGAGAGCCTATATCTTGGGAGCAAATTTTTACCCCTCACATATCAGATAGAGCACTAATCTCTAGCGTATATAAAGAACTCAAAAAGCTAAACACCAAAAAAACCCAAATAACCCAATTAATAAATGGGCCAAGGAACTGAACAAACACTTCCCAAAAGAGGATATACAATCAATTAACAAATATATGAAAAATGTTCATCATTGCTAGCAATTAGAGAAATGCAAATTGAAAATACTCTAAGATTTCATCTCACTCTAATCAGAATGGCAGCTATTAGGAAGACAAACAACAATAAATGTTGGTGAGGATGTGGGGGGAAAGTTACACTCATACACTGCTGGTGGGATTGCAAATTGGTGCAGCCAATATGGAAAGCAGTATGGAGATTTCTTGGAAAATTGGGAATGGAACCACCATTTGACCCAGCTATCCCACTCCTTGGTCTATACCCAAAGGACTTAAAAACAGCATACTAGAGGGACACAGCCATATCAATGTTTATTGCAGCACAATTTACAATATCTAAACTGTGGAATCAACCAAGATGGCCTTCAGTAGATGAATGAATAAAGAAAATGTGGTTTATATACAGAATGGAATATTACTCAGCAATAAATGAGAATAAAATAATGGTATTTGCAGGTAAGTAGATGGAGTTGGAGAAGATAATGCTAAGTGAAGTTAGGTAATCCCCCAAAACCAAATACCAAATGTTTTCTCTGATATAAGGAGGCTGATTCATAGTGGGGTAGGGAGAGGGAGCATGGGAGGAATAGATGAACTCTAGGTAGGGCAGAGGGGTGGGAAGGGAAGGGAGGGTCTATGGGATTAGAATGATGGTGGAATGTGATGGACATCATTATCCAAAGTACATGTATGAAGACACGAGTTGGTGTGAATATACTTTGTATACAACCAGAGATACGAAAAATTTGTGATCTATATGTGTAATATGAATTGTAATGCATTCTTCTGTCATATATAAATAAAAAAAAATAAGAAAAGGAAAAAAATTAAAAAGGAAACTTTAAATTTTTTAAATAGATAAATGAATTAAACAAACAAACTTAAGGTTGATTGGCTATTCCTGAAAAAAAAAATACATAGTATAGGAGAACTCTCTGCTACTTGCTTTTTTTTTAAGTGGAATTATTAATAATTATATTCATGGTTATTTATGACATGGAAATTGTTATCAAATTTAGGAATTTAGAGGATTGGGTTATGTTTGAGGGTGAGGAACTTGTTTTGATTCCTGAATATTTAATAGGTGTTCCTGCATTGTATAGTTATGAAAGTTGATTGATAGTTGTAGCTGGTTGGTCTTTGTCAGTATTTCATTGTTACTGAAATTGCTCATGGAAACAAAATAGCAAAGGTTAATATTAAAATTATAGGTAGAAGAAGTGACAGGAATTAGAGTTTGATTAGTTCTTTTTGATTAGAGGTGATAGTTGAAGCTATTATTTGAATATGAAAATGAATTTGGGGCTTTTTTTTTCCCTAGTCAAATTTGTTCTAACAGGGTAGATATTGATTTTGGATTTACAGATATATTTAGGTGTGTAATAGAGGGTGAATAATTGTTTTAGTAAGAATCCTAGAAGATTTAAAAATTCAGAGGCATTGGAGTGTTTGGTTTTGAGGTTAAAGGTTAGCAGGTTGAGTTCTATTGCAATAGCAAAACCTATGATAGTAACTATCAGGGTTACTGGTTTTAAGTACAGTGGCATAGTTCTAGGTGGGGTGTTGTGGGACTGGTGTTACTGGAGATGAAGAAGTCAGCAAAAACGCTGCCATTGTGTAAAGTCTAATTGAGTTCAGTAAGAAACAGTTATTTTCATTCATACAAACTAATGCTAAAAATCATGGTTGTCCCATGTATGTATGATTTTGTGGGGATGAACCCAGCTACTTTGTATAACAGTAATGCTCTAATATAAAAAAATAAAAGTAAATAGAGGAAAAAAAATCATGGTTGTCATAGTAGGGCAAAGAAACCAAGGCATGCACTGTAAGGGAAGGAGAAATGAGTGTAGTTAATAGGACTCGGGTCTCGGTATATGACAGGTTTGATGACTTGATGATTAAGTCTTTGGAACAGAGGCCTGTAAGAAAGGGTATTCCTGTAAAAGCCAGGCTACCCATAATAAGTGAAAATGCGGTGAATGGTATGACTTGAAATAGGCCTTCCAGTTTTTGGATATCTTGTTTGTCACTTAGGTTATGGATAATCGATCCTGAGAATCTAAATAGTATAGCTTTAAAGAATGCACGTATACAGATATGGAGAAATGCCATGTGTGGTTGGTTAATTTCAACAGTGACTACTACTGCAAGTTGACCTGAGGTGGAAAATGCAACAAATATTTTTTAGTCATTTTTTAAGTCATTTTTAAGTCATTTAAGGCACAAATGGCTGTGAACGGGGTGGCAACAGCACCTAAACACAGAGTGTTTGAATAATATTGTTTTCTATTAGAGCGTAAAAGCAGATGAGAAGAAAAATCCCTGCTGCTACCATTGTGCTTGAGTATCATGGAGCTGAAACTGGTGTAGGTCCTTCAATAGCTGATGGTCAAGGATGGAGGTCGAATTGAGCTGATTTCCTATGGCTGCTAGAAATAACCCAATTAGGGGCTTTGGGTTGGGGTTTATGATTATGTGTGGAGCTAAAAATTAGTCATGTTATTCTGATATCTGAATTGAAATATTATAAATTATAAAAATGTACTTTAAAAGAAATGAGCTGGTAATGAAAAAGATTGAGGAATTTTTTTCCCCCTCAGATGTCTGGTTAAGATGTTTGTTCCAAAGCAGAACAATCTTCCTTACCTATGTTAGATGGCCTCCACCCGTTCAGCTCTGCTTAAACCTGATGACCAACTCTATAAAAAGGTGAGTTCTTAAAATGGTAACTCATTCTCAGTCTGTAATTTTGGATTTTGCTATCTTTGGTATTAAATTTTAATTCTCCAGCTGCCCTTGCTTTTAATTAAATCTCTAAACAGTTTTTGGAGGCACTAGCCTATTTCTCGCTATCTCTCTATCACTGAGAATTTCCTCTAATTTTAACTATGTATTTAAAAGAAATCCAAGTAAAATTCTTTTAATTTTTAGAACATTTTAACTGAGAATGTGAGTCTCAATAATGCTACCAATATTATTGCACTTAAGCTATTTTCCAGAATATATTTAAAACGATTAGGACAGGAGCAATTTTAAGGTTGGATAAGATCAGTAACAACAATAATGTGCAATTGTTCTCAGAAAGAATGAAAAAGTGTCTTCTTCCAATTCAGGGGAAGCATGGGGGTAATGTTTGATGGGTACCCATGGAGACAGTGTAGATTCCTGAGTCCATAACTGCTAATAACTTGCTTTGGGACTGAGGAAAAAAAATCATCTCCCTTCACACTGGCTGGACTTTCACAGCTGGAATAGAAGGGGTAATTAGACTGTTGTTTGGTTAAGCCAGGAAAGAAAATTCTAGCTCTACTCACCCAATTCCGAAAATCCAAACATGAAATATGATATTGGTTCAGATGATCTGAAAAACTCCTTCAAATTCTTCATTTCTGTGCATGTTGGAAACTTGATCAAAGCAGATAAAGTGGTGCTCAAAGAAAATTGCAAAAGCAAAACAAGGAAAAGTGCCTGTGGAAAAAAACCAGTGAAGATAATTGGCTGAGGAAAGGTCAAAGTTTAAGTCTCTCAGAGAAAGCACGAAGAGAATGCCAAGCTGCCTTGGTTCTATAATTTCAGGTATAATATAAATTTGATTAAATTTATATTTTAATTACATAGCAGTGAGATGTTAAATATCATTGAAATGTCTTAATAGAGTTAATGAGGTGATAAAATAAGGCACAAAATGACATCTAAGTCAAACATACAAGGTCCATTATCAAAGTAGACTGAGTGTAATGGTATCCTCTCTCTAACCTAGAGACTCCATTAAAATCAGGTAGGTGACTTTGAACACAGGTGGAAAATGAGAATCATTCAAATATGCAAAACATAATTAAAGGAACATTTTCCAAGGGAAAATTAATTAAACTAAGTAAACATATGGGTTATCTCACAACTTAAATGTGAAATTACCACTTTATATAGCAAGGAAGACTTCAAGAGAATGAGAATTCTAGTTTATAACATAAATGCACTGGAACATTGCAAAGATCAATGTATTTGGTATGGAGCCATCCTAAGAAATTCAATGAAGGTGAGAGCATAAAATGCTCTCTGAATGCATGGTGAATACTATGTGAAATACTAAATAGGGTTCTCCTTATCAATAGTTTTACTAAGGTAACGCCATTCACATGTCCATATATAACAATAGGAAAAATGACGATTAAAAAAGGAGTCTGAAATAATATATTCATTCTTCAAGAATTTTCTTAATTATAAGAATGGTTTGGGCATAAATAAAAATTCCAGTATTATTCATGTGACTCTAGACCAAAAATGCTCCCAAACCTTGATTTCTCATCTCCTACCCCAGTGTGGTACAGAAGAACGGATATTTGATTTCAGTGCTATTTTCCAATCATAATAGCACTATTTGTTAATCCCCAAATGCCTACCTGTGATTTTCTATTTGGACATCCAATTTTCCATATTTAGCTTTTGGAACAACAAAGTCTTCTTGTGGGTGTTTGATTTTCTTGAATTGTGCTTTTCTGCACTCTCAGTATTGCTTTTAAAAATCTTTGCTACTGATCCAAGAAACATGTTTTACCTGTGAAAAGAAATGGTGAAATGTACTGCATTTTGAATAATTTAGAGTATCTTTTTCAGAAAAAGCAAATATTTTATACATTTGATGGTAAATGAAATGTGGACAATATTTAGAAAAACAACATACTTCATAGGTTCCTGCACCATTACTCTGGAATAACTCTGCACAATTTGTGTTATAAACTTAGATGCACAATATATTTTATGTTTGCTTCTACTAAGCAGAGCAGTTTGTAAGTCATAGTGGTGTTCACATTATACTAGTTATTTTAGGTCAGTATATTTTTCTTTTCAAAAGAACATTGCTTTCTACTTAGTGTTCAGTTCTTTTCTATTTTTGAAGAAAAATGAACAGGTGGGCAAACATTGATTTAGAGATTGGTTTGATGAATAGCTTGTGGAGGCTAAATGTGGGGAATAATTGGCAGACCATCAGCAGGTGATGGTTAGTGAGTTAGAAAACCAGCTACAGGTGGCTCTTTCCTAATGTGTGAAAATGATGGTTTATTTCGGAAGTACTCAAAAAATTCTTCCCATGCTCAGAACTATTAGATCTGATTGGACCATCCTCACCTGGTATCTCAATGTTCAGAAATGGAAGGACTGAAGTCACTGGTTCAATATTTGCTTTCTATTTTTGTACTTATTAAAAATTAAGCAAACTCCTATAGATTGAGATACACAGCTGAGCACCTTAATACTTCAATAAGGTATAACAGTCTCACATTATATAAGGTAAAGTTATATGATTCCTATTTCCGCACTCATGAGGATTCATCTATACTCAAACATACATGCATTCATTCTAAAGCATGCATCTCCTACATGGACAGGTAAGGTTTATACCAGGAGGTCTTTCCCTTTCATATGCTAATCCAGGTGGGTGATTTATATCCACTTGCAGAGGGGTGGGGTGTCAGTAATTTGATTGGAAATCTATTATATGGTGGGTTTTCTGCAACAACTTTGTGAGATAAACATTTTTGGCAACGAATTCATTCGAATAGTTAAAACATGTACCTAGCATTTCATTTGAAAAGAACAAAGGAACAAAAAGTGGAATATAAGTCTCACTCTTTGGAAATAACCACTCTTTGGAAATAATCAATCTATCTTGGGGAAGTACCCCACAAGCACACAGAGGGAGGACAGTCGAAGAACTCTGCCCCCAGCCACAAAGTGGGCATGTGACCTCAGTTGGACAGTGACAGAGAGCTCCTTCCTTATCCAGCTGACTAGAGAGACGGACCTCATGACCCAAACTAGGTCCTGCATTTTCTAACTAAATATAGTGTGACAGTGGTCTCTGGATGAAGCTCTAAAGATATGGAGTGCTGCCTACGACTGTATGCCCAGTTAGGGGAAGAGAGACTTTTGCAACAGAGAAGGAGGTCTACCTGTGAAGTGTCTAAGAAGGACTTTCTGAGGAATTCAAAGCTGAGGTCTGCAGGTCTGCAGGAGTGTAACTGTGACTGGAGTAAGAAGAGGAGGCTAGGAGGTGAGTGGTATTCAAATCTCAAAGCAATGCTAGGGACTGTGGGGTTCACAGGAAATGAACCCTAAGTGGAAGGTGGGTTGGTAGGAGTTGGTGGGCATGGCATTTCATGATGTGCCTGTTAGTGCTTGTTATGGGTTGGCTGTGAGGTGTTCCCCACAACTCACAGAAATTAATGCAGAAATGTTCAGAGTCTAAGAGATTGCATTGAGAGAGCTGTAACCTGATAAGTCTATCCCAGTTTGAATGGAGGGACTGGGTGGTGACTGCAGGCAGGTGCCTGTGGCTGGACGAGATGGGTTCCTGGGGGTGTGCCTGGAAGGGTGCACCTGCCCTGTACCCATCCCCCCACTTCCTGGACACCATGAACAGTGCCCCACTCTGGCACCAGGCTCTTCTGTATGATGTTCTGCCTCACAATAGGTCCAAAGCAGTAGACTCAGCTGACCATGGACAAAACCTCAGAAAATGTGAGTGAAAATAAACATTCCCCCCTCTAAGTTGTTCCTGTTGGGTATTTTGGTCACAGTGACGGGAAGCTGACTAACACAGTGCTCTTGATTAGAGGCATGAATAATTGACATAAGCGGAAGTGGAATTTAAAGGAAGAATATTTATTAGCTAGTTCTGGAAATATCAGGCGGGCTAGAGAACAATGCTTGAAACATGGAGGTGATCTGGGAGGTCAGGCAAGGGAAATGGTACACTGTGTGTGGACACATAGCACACAGTTCTCAGTGACGCCCCTACTGTCCCTGCACATGGCTAGCACTTCCTCAATATTCAACATTTGTTGGAGGCATGTGTTTGATTTGCCACACCTGGATCACAGGCCCATCACTTAGCTGCCAGAGGACTTGGAGATAAAATGTCTGCTTCCTGAAGACATCTGTCAGGAAGGCTTGCCCCTTCCCTACCACTCAAGCTCACAAAGTGTGGAATTCTCCCACAAAAGGAAGCAAAAAGGAAAGAAGTGCTAGAATAGCAGGCAGCAGGGAAAAGAGGCAAACATCTGCTTCTTACATAATGTTCATCTTAGGTGTTTTAAATTCTAATTGTTTGAAGTTGTATCTTATTATTTATATTGTTTTATTATGTGGATCATTTTTATTTATATTAGAATTTTTATAATTATGTATATTTATGGGGGTCCAATGTGATGTTTTGATAAATGTAAACATGGTGGAATGATCAGACCAGGTTAACTAACCTGTCACCTCATATACTTATCATTTCTTTGTGCTGAGAAGACTTAAAAATCCACTCTTTTAACTCTTTTGCAATTTGCAACATGTTGTTATTAAGTATAGCTATTATGGTGTGCAATGGATCACTGCTTTTATATTTTAGAGGGATCATTCTTTCTGCTGTTTGGGGAATGGAGGGAAAGTGGTGGTAGAAAAAATGGCTGCAATTAAATTAGCTAAGAGGCTATTGCAGTAATCCAGACAAGACAATGGTGTTCTGGATCATGAAAAAGACTGTGGGGATGGAGAGAGATGAATGGGTTAAAGAGATGTAGACTTAAATGGTTTATTGGATATGGTGATGGTTGGCAGGTGTGGGGGCTCCCTAAATAAAAGCAAGGTGTGACAGATGTCAGTTTCTGGGCTGTGCATCTTGTTGGTCCACAGTCCTCTACATTTAGAGAACTCAGGAGGGGTGATGTAGTATCTAGAATGTTCACTTATTCCTGTTTCACAAATGAAAAAAAAAACTCAAGAGAGGTTAAACATCTTGCTCAGAGTCATATGCCAAGCCAAGGTATGCACCAGACCTGTTGGGATAAAACTTTCATGCTCTTTATCTTACATCAAGTTGCTCTGAGTATTGCCATAGGAAGACTGTGGAGGAATCTATTAAAATCTCAGTGCTGCCTTTTCACACGTCATCTTTTCCAAAGAAATATGTCCTCTTTAAATTTTTAATGGAAAGAAATATCTTTACAGGAAAACAACTTGCTCAAACTTTGCAGTCTGTGGCTAAATCATCCCCCCACCCTGTCTTTTATAATACTGTATTCTGCAGTTTAGTGACTAACGTGGTTTTTGTTTTTGTTTTGTTTTTATATTTACTCTTGAATCATTGCTGTTACTGTGTCCAGCCTTTCTAAAGGCCATTGAAATTTTCAGAAGAAAAGCAGTGGTTAGGCTGGCTGCAAAATGTCAGTTTTATATCATAAACGCTTAAGAAGTTACATTCTTTTCTTTATATAACATACTTTATACCTTCTACATGTAGGCACTGGGAATGCAGAAACAGAGCAAAATAGACACTGGGCCTTTGTGAAGTGACTATGTAATTGGAAGAGATTGACAATATGCAAACAAATACAAAATGTACTTGGTGGTGATTAAGAGCTATGGAAAATGTAAAGCGAGGAAAGAAGACACAAATGCTGGGCATGAGGGCTTGAGGGGTAGTTCTTATTCTATTAAGGTAATGTTTGATCAGACTAAAGGAGAAGGGAGTAAGCTCCAACAGCTGTTGTGGCAGAGGGAATGACAACTGGAAATGCACTGTGGCAAAAATTACGATGACCTCTTGTTTCACAAGGGCTTCATACATTCCTTTCATCACAATGTTGGAAAAGTGTTATAAGTCTTAGAAGGCAAGAAGAAAATTACTTGAGATTTATACCTGGTTTCCAAATATTTATAAACATTTTTCAGCCATCTTAAAAGAGAAGATCATGTCCTAGAGGGATGTCTGGAAGACAGATCTGGAGTGAAGATTAAAAGTTGAATGACTTGTTATCAACAGAATTAGAACATTCTACTGAGTCTAAATTTTCCATGTGTGCAAGTTGGGACCCAATTGGTCAGATAAACGAGTTAGTGAGGAATATCATTCTCATTAATTGCCACTGACTATAAAGTTAGACATTTTCTAATATATTTCTCTTCTCTATTTTTGGAGATAGCTGTAACATCAATTCTAATTTTGAATCCTTAGTATAGGAATGGAACAATTGATAATTTTCAATAACACTGATTCTTAGACTATGAATAAAAGTTTTGAATATTTTAGATGGTCTCATTTAGGCTTAAACTTTTGATGGTATTAAGAAACTTATTTTTAGCATGTTATGCAGTCAAATGGTTGGTCAAGAAGCTACAAAAGATCCTGAATATGTTTCACTCAACAAGCGTTTTTAAAGACCCTGTTTCATTTCTCATTGGAAATAAATAAATTGTTTTTATTAAGCGATTAAGCATGAAACTGACTTTCAGTTCATGGTGTTTATTTTATCATCTTATTAAAAGTTGCTGTTAAGTCCACATTATATTACTAGATATTTTTTTTAAAAAATTCAGGCAAGGTTTGCTAAATTTGTCCTTTGCTAAGATGATCATGGTTTTCCTGCAATGGCCGAATAATATAGCAAATACAATTAGACTTTCTCATGTTGAACCATCTTTGCATCATGAGAATGAATACTAATGGTTCTTGTTTACTAATTTGGGGGATTTATGGGATGTAGACCTTGTTTATTCATTTCAGTTTCTTAATGAATGAGCAGAAAAATATTCATCATTCACCTCTGAGGGACAATTCGGTCATTTCTACTTATTGTCTTGGTATAAATTCTAGGTTGGAAATAATTTCACCTTAGCAATTTGAAGGTGGCATTCCATTGTGTTCTAGCATTCAGTGTTGCTGACAAGAATGAAACAGTTACTCACTTACATATTTGTTACATGCCTGGCACTGTCCTAACCTCTTTATATGTAATAACTCATTTCATCTTTACAACAGCATTATGAAGTGGATGTTATTATTATTATCCCAATTATTATTTTTTTAAGAGAGAGAGAGAATTTTTTTAATATTTATTTTTTAGTTTTCGGCGGACACAACATCTTTGTTTGTATGTGGTGCTGAGGATCGAACCTGGGCCGCATGCATACCAGGCGAGCGCACTACCACTTGAGCCACATCCCCAGCCCCCAATTATTTATGTAGGTATTTATATGTAAATCTATGTATCTAAGTGTCTTTGCCCCGAATTCTATAACAGGTAAATGGAATGAACAGATGTGAACATCAGCAGTCTATTCTGAGAGTTCCTTCTCATTCACTAGATTGTATTCTTGACATTCACTCTTTATGTGATCTGTGTTTTATCTGCTTAGCTTTCCATATTAGTGCAGGTGTAAAGTTCCACTGCCCAGCATATCACCTCTTCCTGGGTCTTCTCTGATGCCAAATGTGATGGGCAAATTTCTGCAGGAACCCACCCCTTCCTCATAGGCTACCTAAGAGAGAAGAAGTTTATAACTTAGGATGCAGCCCTTGACAGATAAGGAGACAGTTGCTAGATAAAGGTTCCCCTTGTCTGATCTTTGGGTGAACATTCTGAGATGTATTCTAGGTGGTTCCATAGAGGGTGCCAAATGGGATTGGGCTCCATTTTTTTTTCATATAATGGAGCAACTAAGTCATGTTTTCTCTCATTCCATCCCTCATTTCTGCTTCTGATGGCCTATTCTCAAATAAGCTGCCTCATTTGAAAACCTTTGCTTCAGGATTTGCTTGAGGTTGAGGGAGGTGAAATTGGCTTCAGAGTGGAACTAGAAAGCAGACCCTCAGGATGGGCCTCTGGAGCTGAATTGCTTACCAGACACACAGCAATGAAGGATTAGTGGTGGGTGGAACAGTGAGAACCCTTGACATCAGAAGCACTGAGACTCCTTGCAGTGGTTTGGTGTGTGTGGGGGGGGTGGGGTGGGTAGGTGAAGATGAAACTTTCAGTTTAGAGATAGGTAAAGCCTTTGAATAATATGGGGTCATGGTACTATAAAGAGTCATGGACTGAATGGTTTTGATTAATACTTTAGAACCGTTAAGAAAGTACTAAATATCAACTCAAGTCAGGCTTTGAATGATGGAAGACCTCTATGGTAGCATTTCAAAATGGTAGCATCACTTGCAGCCACAGAACCTTTTGGCTTAGGATTTAATCTCATGGGATGCAGAGCAAAAAAAGGATTTAATCTATAGTCTTGACAAGTATCCATGCAAACATCTAGGTTATTATAGGAAATAACTGGGACTTTGAAACCTGACTGGGGATATTTGGGAGGAATAGCTGAGAATCTTAAACTTTTTGGGAGGGCAGCCACTCCCCTTTGATAAGAGAGCAGCTTCACTGTTTCTAGATATCCAGCAAAGACTCCATCAATGCAGACACCTCTTATTTTGACATCCTCTTCAAGATCTATCCCCAATTCCCTAATTGCCTCCAGATTGATAAGAAGGATGGTTAGGTGACAACCTGGCTTATTCAAGAAAATAATCTTTAGGAAAAAACATATAGCTAAAAGAATTGCAGTACCTACTGGAAAAAAGCAAGGGAGTACATTTGGGTTTGGTTCTTAAAGGTACTGGAGTAGACAGGCAGCATGTAAGCTTGAAGAGGGAAGATTTTATTAATATAGGAACATTCATCTGTGAATTAGTCTGATATGGGGACTTGGTATTCTGCAGGATGCCTGTCATTCATCCTCGTGTAACCTGAAAATGCAAAACGCAATAGGAGCAAGTGGAGAAATGCCAACCTTCTCTCAGGCAGATGATCCTGAGGCACGTTCTATGAGGTTCATCAGACAATCTCTGGCATTTGTTACCCACAGGAGTGTCCAATCCCATGATGTTCTTTTACACTGACTTGCTTTCTTCTCTCTAGTTGTTCACTCTTCCTCCTAGGGATTCATTTTTAAATAAACTACCTGCACAAAAGTTCTTGTCTCAGCTTCGCTTTTGGAGATGAAGGGAAGATCTAAACTAAGATAGCTTGTTTGGATGATACTTTCCTTGGCTTGATCTCCTAATTTTCTTATCTTTCTATGCTAATTTTGGGGACTACATTTCACACTCTTTGGGTTCATTTTGCTGTTTTATCTGAGCATAAGTTAGATGCCAAAGTCATTGATTTTTCAAGGTTTAGTTTTTAATAGATGCATTCAAATTAGACATTTTTCTGCTTTCCATACAGCTCATAATTTCATATTTTTTTCATTATTTTGTTAAATATATTCACAACTTAATTAGATGAATTCTTTGACCTATATTTACATGAAAGTGTGCTTATATACAGGTATGGTTTTATTAATCTTCTAAAAATAAGTTTATTAGTTTCTTGATTTGTGGTCAGAGAATATTATCCCTATAATTATATGGGATTTGGGGGGATTGCTTTATGGCCTGAAATATGGCTAGTTTCCAGAGACATCCCAGATTAACTTGACAAGAATGTGTTCTTTCAGATTTTGTTTAATTCATGCTTTTTCTAATTTTTTTTGTCTACTTGGAAGAGAGAAATGTTGACTCTATCAAATTCATTTTGTGCAATTTCAGATTATGTTCTTGGTTGTTGCATAGAGATTCATCATTTTTATGGCTACTTAGTGAGCTGTGCCTTTTATTATTATGAAAAGAACCTTTCTTTTTTCTTTCTCTCTTTTCTTTTCTTTCCTTTTTATTTCAATGTGAGGGATCAAACTCTAAGGTCTTATGCATGCTGGGCAAGCATTCTACCTACTATTGAGTTATACCCCAGCTCTGTCCCTGTTTGTTTCTGACAATATTCTCAACCTCCATGTCAGTTTTGTCTATATTTTAGCTTTCTTTTGGCTAGCATTTTCGCTGCATATTATTTTACAAACTGTTATTGTCATCTTTTTGCTCATGAGAAATGTGCTGTAATAGAATTTTTGAGTTTCTCTATTTTAACTGATAAATCTAGTTTACTTAGATTCACTCTGATAACTGATGTATTTAAATTAATACCACCTCATTTTGTCCTTTTTTACTTTTCTTTCCCCCCTCTTTCCCTTCCCTTTTTTGTCTTCTACTGAATGAACTGATTTTCTTTATTCCTTTATCTCTGCCCTTGGTTTATGAGTTGTCATATATTAACTTTTTTAGTGTATGTCTTAATGTGTAAAAAGGTGTCTACAGGTGACTGCTATCTCTACCTACCTCTGGCATAACACAAGGAATTCAATTTGCTTTGACTCTGATTCCTCCTGATCATCTTTCATATTATAGCCATCATTGTTTTACTTTAATCTTGTTTTGTAATTCCCTCTGCAGATTGGTCGTTAGTTATTTTGTTTCATGTAGTCAAAGCTGGTTTACCATTTTCCTTCTTCACTTTTCCTCAACCATCTCACTCCTTTCTTCTTCATTTCTTTTCTCCTGGAATGCACCGTTTATAGCTTTTCTTTCCAATCAGGGTCCCTTAGTGGTAGACTTTTTATACCCATGTAAACATTTTTCTTTTAACCTTACCTTCTCATGATAGTTTAGCTAGATATAAAACTTAAGAATTATAATTATTTCTCTTGGCACATTAAAGATTCAGGTAACTCTAGGGTTTTTTTTTTTCTCATGAGAAATGTGCTGTAACCAATTATCATTTATTTTTAAGTTATATTTCTTTCTTTTTTGATTGGGTCTAGAATTTGCCTTTGGAATTCTGAAGCTTTATTACAGTGTCTGGGTTTAGATGTATTTTTATTCATCCTGGTCAGGATTTGTGAATTAAATCTGAGTTTTCAAATCCTTAATTCTGGAAAGTTTGCAGACATTATCTCTTTAAATATTACTACTTTACCATTCTCTCTGTTTTCTCCTTCTGGAATTCCTATTATACAAGTATGGGATTACGGTAGATTAAAGACGGTCACAAATTATTTGCTGTTTCCCTAAAGAAAGAGTCTAATTCCTCCCTCTTTGAATGCGTACTAGACTTAGGAACTTGTATGATGGATAGAACACAGCAGAAGTGAGGTGCTGGCACTTTCTGGATAGATTATAAGGATCTTGCTGTCCTCCTAGAGCTTTTTTCCTGGGAATTGTGAACCTGTGAGTAAGGAGTCTGGCTACCCGAGGTCACTATGCTGGAGAGGTCACTTATAGATCCTTCAGTTGACAGTTCCTGTCCTTTTAGCCATCTGCACCAAAGGGCAAGACATGTGAGTAAAACCTTGTGGAAGTCTGCAGACTACATGTGACACCATGTGAAAGAGTACTGCTGAGCTGAGGGATGCCTGAATTTCTGACCTATGAAATCTTTAGATATAATAAAATGGTTATTGTTTTAAACCAATGGATGTTGGAATTTTTTATTATTCAGCAATAGGTAATAGGAATATAGGTCTTCTTATTTTTTCTACAGGTCCTTTAGCCTCTCTTTCATATTTTCCATCTCTAAATCTTTCAATGGGCAACTTTTCAGATTGATATTCTAGGTTATTGATTGTATTATTGGTCATGTATAATCGTCACTTGACCCATCCATTGGATATTTTTATATTGATAACTGTATTTTTTTATTTCTAATGGTTGCATAGGCTCTTTAGAAAAAAAATCTGCTCCTTTTATAAGTTTTCTCATATTGATTTACTCTCATATCCTTAATTATTTCAAATTTATTTTATGTTCTTTTTCTGATTATTGCTCAAGTGTCTGGTTTGGGAGACTGTCATCCTTCCATGAATTTTAATTATTAAGCCATTCATGGTGAATTCATTCTTTTGTAATTTTTGGTTTTAAGCTCATTTTTCATGAAATTCCTTTTCCTCAAGATATTATGGAACCAGAATAGTTAGTATTTTTCTGGCATGTACTCCAGGCCTTCATTAGCTAGAGAGGGACCAGTTATTGTTGTTGATGCTGGTGTTAATTGCAGGACCATTTGAGTGGTATAAAATTGGGCAACAAATCCAAACAAGACAAAGGTTTTAAAGTAAAATTATTTCACCCAGAGCTCAGGCAGAGACAAATAACTGTCATTGTGCAGGTGTGTGAATTTGTTTTTCTAGTTCCAACATTTTGTTTTTTTAACAATAACAAAATTTTGGGCAAGAATTGGAATTGTAACTCTGTCCCCTGGGAAACCTGTCTTCTTTTTTCACTTTCTGCATGAAAAAAGAAGACCTCTAGATTATCAGATCCTGCACCCCAGATGACCTGCTATGTCAGCAGCTCACACTTACTGCATTTATTCCCAGATTATTATTCAATTCAGGTACCTGGGCATTTTACTAAGAGTGCAGCCATGCATTAATTTTTGTTGCTACATTTTATAAAACATTTCTAAGTGTAATATATATATATATATATATATATATATATATATATATATATATCTTGAACTGGTATTCTTTCTATCTTTTGTTAGATAATCTGAGTTTTCGTTCTCTTCTTGGGTAGTTATTTAGACATTGCTTATTTTATTCCCCTCCTTCTTTGGTAAAATGAGAAAGCAATGTGCTTTATTACATCCATCATATTTTCTTTTTTAATTTCATCCCTTTCATTATTTGCATGAACTGAAGTTTTCCTTCCAGATTTATTGCATCAATTAATTAGTTTATATTTGTTAGCTATTTTTAAAGAAGATTTAATATACTGTGGAATTCTATTTAAATAATAATTATTCTATTTAAATACTTTTAAAAATTATCTCTTTCTCATCTGGGTTCATCATCAAGAGTTCTTCATTGTAAAATTATGGTATTTGCCAGTAAATGAATGGAACTTGGAGACTATCATGCTAAGTGAAATAATCCAATCCCCCAAAACAAAGACTGAATGTTCTTTTTGGTATGTGGATGCTAATACACAATAAGTTGGAGGAAGGGGAGGAAAGAATAGAAGTTCAGTGGATTAGACAAAAGGGAATGAAGGGAAGATTAGACAAAAGGGAGATGGGAATAGGAAGGACAATAGAATTAATCAGACACTACTTTCCTATGTCCATATATGAATACATGACCAGTGTAACTCCACATCATATACAACCACAAGAATGGGAAGTTATATACCATGTATGTGTAATATGTTAAAATACATTCTACTTTCATGTATATCTAAAAAGAACAAAAAAAATTTAAAAAAGGGTTCTTCATTGTAAATTACAATTATATTTTGCTTGATAATGTGGTCTTGTTCTGAGAAACATGTCATTGAGCAATTTAGTTACTGAGCAAATGTCATAGAATGTATTGACACAAACCAAATGATTTAGTCTACAACACTCCTAAGCTATATGGTATACTCTCTCTTTCTCTCTCTCTCTCTCTCTCTCTCTCTCTAGATAGATAGATAGATAGACACAAAACCTTTATTTACTTATTTGTTTGTTTATTTATTTATTTATTAATGTGGTGCTGTGTATTTACCCCAGTGTCTCATACTTGCTAGGCAAGTTCTCTACCACTGAGCCATAACCCCAGTCTATAACCTCTTGATCCTAGGCTACAAACCTGTAAATAATTGTAACATAATGGTAAGTTTTTATATACCTAAACATATCTAAACATAGAAAAGTTACAGTAAAAAGCCTAGATGATGGTAAATTTTCAGTTTCATTATAATCTCGTGGGACCATATTTGCATATGTGATCCATTGTTGACTGAAATAAGTCCAATTATATGGTGCATGACTGGAGTAATTTTGATCCATGTTTTGGTTGGGTTATAAGTTGATTTTTTTTCCAGGAGACATACATAAATATTATGGATCCTGAGTTCCTAAATATTTGAAAACCTCATTAGTTAAGAGAACATTATTTTGACTGGGTGTAGAATTATTGAGTCAAATGTTTTCTGCTTATGAACTCGGTAAATATAATTTTTCCCTAATATCACCAAGGTGAAGTTGGAAGTTAGATTCATTTTTAACTGTTTATTCTCTCTAGATACCTTTAGGATTCTTTCTATGACTTCTAATAAATTCTGTAACAAAATAAGTCAACATATTTGTTGTTCTCTATTAAATTTCTCTGTAACGCTATTAATTCACATAGCAAATTTAGACAATGATGACATGAAACATCAAAAATTCACATATTTCTCTGTTTCAGAAAAATTTTCTTCTATTATGTTTTTATATATTTTTAATATTTTAAAAAAGAACAGCTAATGCCTCTATGAATGCATATATGACATCTGGCTATATATATAATATATATTATATAATATATATTATATATATATATTTTTAACCAATGTATTTTTCTTATTTATTTTATTTGGTTTTTTTTTTTGGTTCGTTTGTTTTGTTTTTGTAATTTTCATCAGTCTAATCTCTGATACTGGATCAGTTTTTTTGCCATGAAATTTCTACTTCATAAACTTCTAAGATAATTCCGTTCTGGAATGGTGGTTGTTCTGGTTTTGTTTTTGTTTTGTTGGCTCAGTTTTCATCATATTCTATTGCTTTATTATCTGTTCTCTCTGTTCTTATTTCTTTGGGTTCTCTTACTATCATGATAGTTTATACTATATTTAATTTCCTGGGGAACAAGAAGTAGTTGTTGCTTGTTTTCCGCTGTTTCCTGGGGTCATGTTCCAAATATATTTTTCCTTTGCTTTTTACTATTTATACTCCTTTGCTTTTGCCATATATTTTTCAGAACTTTTGCAATTTTTTTTGTTTATGCATCTTTAAAAGAAGTCATGTCTATTTCTTCCTGTTACTTGCCAGTAATACTATGAATGGAAGATATTTGGCCATTCTTCCTTTTTACTTGTACATGTATTGAAACTTAGTTGGATATTTTTTGTTTCGTTATATATCTGCTTATAATTTAGATTATATGGAAGTGGGAAAGAAAGCCTAAGAAAATATGGCATATTTCGTATATTATGTCTGCACACTACCTCTACTCCTCAATCTGTTAAAGAAACTAGAGATCTGTAAATAGGTAGGATACTTGCAAAGAAGTCTGATCCATTTAAAAACCAATGGATCCAAGGCCTTTTGTTTATTTGGGTAGGTACGATAGGTGAGTATTTTCCTGCAGCAAATTGATTCTCGTCAGTAGCTACAACTTCTTTCATGGAATCTCTCCCCCAAATTAGCACTAATTTTAGATCATCATTACTTTGGGGAAAAAAAAAAAAACAACTCTGTTTGCTGAAAGCAGAAATATTGGCCACCATTTCATTTTTGGCTTTGCAGCTCTGACCATTCACATTGACTTCTTCTTATTTTTCTGTGGCTTCCCCTGGCCTTTGCCCTTCCAAATTGAGTATTAGAGCCTTGCAAACTTTTCTACTTCTTTCCCACAAATCTAAGGTCATACATAGGGGAGATATGTCTTGAACTTTGAATTCTCATCCAAGTGGTTCATCTTTGGCAGGCATTCATTTTATAGTTTCAGGATAAATAGTTTCCATTTCTCTTTTTGGTCCCTTATGATCTTTTAAGTAGATTTCAGAGACAGGAGTTTGAGAAGTTTTGATGTATTATACATTAAAAAATTCTATTTTGCAAAATGAATAATAACCCTTATTTTTTCTGTAATTTCATTATTCCATCACTAAAATTAAAACCACTTTATACATGGAATTTCCTTATTTTTTTGCATTCAATTAGAAGTGGGCAAAAATCTGCAATACGATATTTGAAGAGATGTCCCTCATACTAGGTCATTGATTTTTCAAGTTATTGTTACTTTTATTTACATCCTATGGTGTATTGAAAGCATGGCGACTTGGTTATACTATTCTTATAAATATTCTCTCTGAGGAGTAGTTTAATGTTATAAATGTGCTTTGTCCTGCAGTCTTCCAAATCTTTAATATTACAAAACCCAATGAAGCAGTTTGAAAATATTAGATACTATACTTTCTAGACCAAGAGGTAAAAATGTCACCAGATGAAGGAGAAGATACTTGTGTGCATCAATTTTCTGCATTTCCCACAGCATTTCTTCCTTTTTTATACTGAGGATTCTTATTCACATATTCCAGTGAGATATATGTATGTGATATATATATATATATAATTATGAGTATATCTATACCTGCATATACATATACTATGTATACACACACACACACATATATATATATATTTTTTTTAAGAGAGAGAGAATCTTTTTTTTTTTTTTGTAGAGGGACACAACACTATGCCTTTATTTTTATATGGTGCTGAGAATTGAACCCGGGTCCCGCCCGTGCTAGGCGAGCGCTCTACCGCTGAGCCACAATCCCAGTCCCCAAACATATATTTTTATAGTGTGCCATATATGTATATATGACAAAATACACATATATAAATATATATGTGTGTATATAGGACACCTGACATTTGGATTCCATCTTTATGAACCCCCAAATATCCATGCCTATGGAAATTTTATACCTTTCTAGCTTTCCCTTGAATCATCTTTTTTGTTGTTGTCGAAAAATCACACATTTCCACTATACACAGTCTGACACCAAATATTAGAAATAGCTTCAATTTCCAGAAAGATTTTCAATTAATTGGACATTGTTTATATATCAAACTTCCCAGTCACCTTTTGAAAAGTCAGTTTGTGAAAGTAATGGCATTCATGATGATAATAATAAAGGCCAAATGAGAGGCAAATGCTGGCCCCATGTGGTGGGTAAGGTCTGCTCCCATACCTAAAACAGGTAGCAGCTTTTTCACCTTATCCTGTTTCTGTTCATGGCCTCTGCAGAATCTCAAATCACTGCAGTGGCAATTATTACTTTGGGGTCGCTGGTCAAACCTGCAAATGTATACTTGGTATTGGTTCTATGGCTGATAATATTTAAAGCTCATGTTTTTATCACGTTCCTTTCTCTCTCAAGGATGAGGAAGATAATTCATGTCTTTCCAATCCAAATCTTAAACTACTAAGTTTGTGGTAAAGTTCCCCACCTTCAAATTTTAACACTGGGCTCAGAATTCCCATTGCAAATTTACACTTGGTTTTCCAATTAAAATAGGCTTTTGTGAGTCTCCTGCTGATAGCCAATGTCTTGATAAAAAGCAACTTCATTTGCATCCTGGTCTGGGGAACCCAGTGCAAAGTTGAGTCTTCTGCAGTTGCTTTGAGCCCAGCTGTGCTGAAATATTAGACTTTAGTAAATTAGGTGAAATTGCAGCTTCCTGGCTGATACAATAATGCCCTTTTCTTTTTCTGCAAACCATCTTTGGTATTAGCTGTCTGCACCACTTTTCTGCACTGAGAGAAAATTCAGAATATCTTCCAAATCCAGACAACTCTTCCATTTGCATGATGATTGTGCCACAACTACTTATTTAACAGAGGGCTTAAACTTTCAAATATGTATAATTCTATTACTATATCATTTTAGCCCTATTTGAATACAGTATTACTTTATTATATCAAATTCAGATAAGCAATGAGGTCCCTAAAAATGTCAATCTTATGTAAAAGTAGAAGCTTTTTCTTTCTTGATTAGTATATATTTAACTACAGTGGTATCTATAAAAGGAAATCTTAGCTTAACTGAAAGGAGAGTGACCATGACACTCAGAGCAACTAAGAGATCTTTATTGTGGTGGTATCTGATTAACAGGGAAGGAAGAGAAAAAAGAGAAAGAGAAAGAGAGAGTGGGGAAAGAGAAAGAAAGAGAGAAGAAAGAGTAAGAGAGAGGGAGAAAGGGCAAAGCGAGGGAGGGAGAGAGAACAAAAGAGGGAGGCCTGGCAGGAGAGAGTTTTTATAGCCAAAATCTAATGGGGTCTCTGGGTCTGCAGGCTGTCTTGTTGGTGTACAGTGATTGGATCATACAGTAACTGCTAAAGGTGTCATCTTCTGCCTCCAGGCAAATGCGGCAGGGGTCAGATATGGGTTTCCATGGGTTTCAGTTGCACCATACAGGTGGGGGTCGATTGTTCAGCCTTGAGTGGGGTTGAATGTTCAGCCTTGAGTGGGGTTGAACGTTCAGACTTGAGGCAAAAAAGCGATTAGGAACCAGACGGGTGAAGGTGAGTCCAGTATTCAGTCCACCCTGCAGCTAATATTTGTTCAACCTGCTTCGCAACTAACATTAACCACATTTATTTTCAGCTTCTTTCTCTTTCTCCTCTGAAGAATAGCATTCGTTATAAAGTGTTTTTATTCATTGATCAAACAGTTTTTAAAAATAACTTTATTTTATTAGTTTATTTTTTTATGAGGTGCTGAGGATCAAACCCTGTGCCCTACACATGCTAGGCAAGTGCTCTACCACTGAGCCAAAAACCCAGCCCTCAATGATCAACATGTATTGGTCAGCCCCTATGTGCAAAGTTCTAGTTCGTTTTCAATCAAATATTTTTAGAGTATTTGCAAAATTAACAGAAAGGGACTAGGCAATCTTGTATTTCCCTTCTTGACATGTTGTTTTTCTTGTGACAAACTCTCTGGTGTCAGCTTTATCTGGTTCTCTAGTCTACTTGCTCCCCGAAGTTTCTTTACATTGGTCTCTTTCAGGTTAAGGCCTTATGCCTTTAAGAGACTCCGGTAGAAATCTAAATATTTTCATTACTTTGAAAAGTAGTTCATTAATGTTAACTCATTAAAGCTTTTTAAAAGTTTCAGCTTTTTCATAATGCTTTTATAAAGCTGCTGACAAGATGGTGAAGTCCAAGGGTTGGAAAAAAATCTCCAATCTATACTAAAGTAGAATAATCTTGTGTGCCTTCATATAACCACTTTGAGGTCTGTGATTAATTGATGTTTCCCAAACATAGTTAGGTCTAAAGACTAGGAAGGTTGCTTGGGTGGAGGTGGGGGCTTGGGCAGCCCAGGGACCACATGTAGTTGAGTGAGCTAGCTTAGGGCTGAAAGAGCTGAGACCCGTTTCTAATGAAATAATTCAAGAATCTGACTAGATCCCATCATCATTGGATGACTCTCCAGCAATAAATGAGAAACTAACCATTTCAATAAATGACATGGTCTAAGCCAAGATGATCTAAACCAGGAATCTTAGTTCCTGCTGCTATAACAAAAGTATCATAAACTAAGTGGCTGACATAACAGAGATTAATTTTTCAAAGTTACAGATCAGGATATTACCATGGCCAGGTTCCAGTGAAAACACACTTCTTGGTTGGCTGATAGCAGACCTCTACTGGAGATTGAACCCACAGGCACTTAACCACTGAGCCCCAGCCCCAGCCCCAGTCTGTTTTTTTTTTTTAAATTATTATTATTTTTTTATTTTGAGACAGGTTCACTAAGTGACTCAGAGCCTCATTAGTTTGTGATCCTCTTGCCTCAGCCTCTTGAGCGGCTGGGATTACAGGTGTGGCTTACCTCACCATGCAGAGAGGACAGAGAGAGAGAGAGAGGATGG
>NW_026000016.1:1868067-1875706 GCF_001458135.2 Marmota marmota marmota
GTGAGGCAGAAGGGTGTGGTTGAGGAAAGCAGCTGGGAGCATGACTACAGGAAGGAAAGAGACAGGAGAGAGAGAGAGAGAGACAGAGAGAGAGAGAGAGAGGATGGGGGTGGGTGGGTGGGGTGTGGAGAGACAACAAACCCTTTCCTGCCTCATCTTTTAAGGGTTGTCACCCATTGTGAGAAAACTACCCTTATGACCTCCAAAGGCCCTATGACCCAACCCATCACATTGAGGATTAAAGTTTCAACACATGAATTTTGGAGGGATACCAACATTCAACCCATAGCAGCAATACAAGAAAAACTTTGTAGACCAACTTAGCAGTTTATTTGAGCAAAGAGTACACATAAACCAGGTATCACTTAGAATCAGAAGTGATTGAGTGAGCTGAAGCTTGCAGTGTGAGCGAGCATCAAGCTTTTATTGGGGAAACACAGAGGCTTAGTAGAGAAATCACCTGATTGACTGGCTATATCTAGGTGGCTGCCTTATTTGGGTGTGATGTGATGAGTTGGCTGTCTATGATTGGCTAAAACCTGGTTGCCTGTGACCAGCTGAAACTTAAAGAGGTCTTTATATTCGTAAATCAGGTTCCTTGTTAGGTAGGCGCTAAAAGTACAGAGAGAGCCTCAGGCTAATGGGCTCTTTAACAGCAGAAGGCCAACTTTTTCTGGAACTTGTCAGATAGGATATGGGCTTTGAGGGTTACAGGAATCTCTGTCACCTCTCCTCAGTTCTGCTCTTGTAGTGCCAAAGCAACCGTAAGTCCCACAGCCTTATATGGTCATGGATAGTACAGAGTAGCGTAAAGTAGTGGACACAGGTGTAAGTGTTCTAATAAAACTATTTACAAAAACCGGCAGGGAGTGGATTTAGTCCTCGCCCACCCCTGAAGATTTCCTAGTCTCTGGTATCAATGAGTCTGCGTTTAAGAAGGGGAAGTTAGTGTTTCCATCCAACCTCCAAGTCCTGGCAGCCTTTAATGTGTGGGAGGATCCAGTAGAGCGACTCCACAGTTTTCGAAGTTTCTGAAGTGGGCCCTTTTTTTCTTTCCTCTTTCACTCCTCCAAGTCCTTCCTCTCCACCGCTGCGACACAGACCCAGTTGTGGTGTGATTAGGTGGGCTGCGTGGGCTTCAGAGGAGCCAAGCGGGCACTCAGAAGGTGGTGAGGGCGCGGAAAAGTTGAAGCCCAATCAGCATGGAGTTGAGCTCCGCGTCCCAACCTTCAGGTGACCCCGCGCGGTGGCGGCAGAGGCAGCGGCGGCTGCAGCGACCAGAGCCCGCAGCAGCTAGGAGCGCCTCCGGGAGGACAGGCGGCGAGCTCAGTGAATCGTCATCTGCCAGCGGAGCGCCGAGCTTCGGCGGGCCGTGGCTGGGTGGGAGAAGAAAGAGCCAGGACACAGCTTCTTTTCTCTGCCCGCCAAGACTGTGCAGGCTGGGCTCAGGGCGCCCAGAGTGTGCGGGCCCTCGCTGTGCGCTGTNACTACTGCTGCTGCTGCGCCTGCTCTGGTGCCCCATCGACGCGCCCGCCCGCTCCAGGTAATCCCGGGCCCCAGCCGATCGACCTGCGGGTCCAGCGCATCCTTGCTGTGCGCCCCGCCGTGCGCCTCGAGAGCTCTGGGCGCAGATCGGCTTGCCTTGGGCGCACAGACTTTTGGTAGCTAGGGGAACAAGCCGAGGGGCAGCAGCTGCCTGAGGAAGGGGTGGGGCAGAGGGGTGACTCTTGGATCCGTGGGCATTGCCATGGGTGGTGAGGGACCTGTCAGGGTGGTGGGGGCTCCAGTGTGCGTCGCTGTGGGTGAGACAGCTGCGGAGCAGGACCTGCCGTCGGGTTCCCTACAGCCTCCCGGGCTCTCCATTCTGGTCTTTGCTATCCTTTCCTACCCTTCTTAAGGCATTTCCAACTCCGTGCTTGGGGAACTGTCCCCCGAGCCGGGGTGCGCAAAGATGCCCTGGCTAGGCTTGGAGCGTAACGCACCTGCCAGCCAACAGCTCCCCCGCGATGTGTGACAACTTAGTTTTTTCCCCTGGTGCAGGCTTTTGGTGGACGAAAGCGAGGAGGATCCCCAGGGCACCTCCCCAGCGCTGAGGATGCTCAGGAGCCCCGCGCCCCCGGTACCGCGCACCAGGAACAGGTACGCCCGAGGCGCGAGGGACTGGCGGGCGGACTCCTGGGCCACCAACTAGCTTGAGCTGTCAGCTTGGGATGACATGATTGAGTGTGTGTGTGTGTGTGTGTGTGTGTGTGTGTGTGTGTGTATTACTCTGAGAAACTCTTGATGCTCACTCAACCTTTGAAAGCCTGCCCCTCTATGTGAGTGTTGAGTGGTGTTTGGAAACCCCCTCCCCCTAGAGAAGTCGCTTCTCCTTTTTGAGGCATTAGTTTTTTGTTTTTTGGGTTTGTTTTTTTTTCCTTCTATGGTTTAAAGTGTATCATTATTAAGATTCAGGTTTGGAGGATTGGAATTCTTGGGTGTGCTGTAAACGTTTTTCTCCTTGGTGAATGAAGACTTAAATTTTTTCCTTTATCATTCATATGAATATTTAAACAGAGACAAGAGTGATTCGGGTTTTCTATTTTTTTCTGATCATAAAAATAATACAACTCAGGAAATACAACAGGAAAAATATATAAAAGAAAATAATTCACTAAGTCCCAGCACCCAGAGACTGTATTCATATTGGTTTATTTTCTTCTAGTGGTCTTTGCCATATACACATATTTTTTAAATACAGTTTAGATTGTATTTTGTACTTTGTGTTCCACCTTTCCCCCTAAACAGTCGTAGACTTGTGTACATTTTATTAATTTTGTCCTAAAACATTGCTTTTGATTATTGTATAACCCATCATATGAATAGTTCCTAATTTATTTAACTATCTTCATTTTTAGACATTAAGGTTGTTTCCTGGGTTTTTTTGGGGGGGGGTTGCTATCAAAATTCTATTAAATCCATCCTTGTTTGTATATCTTTGTTTCAAATTAATTCCCCAGAATGAACTGATAGAAGTTGGATTATTAAGTCAAAGAGTATGTGCATTTAAGGTTCTAAATCACATTTCCAATTGCTTACTAGAAGGATCAAATCCATTTATGCTTTCACTAACAGAATGTACTGCTTTGTTCCTCAGCATTGCTATTATTATTATTGCAATCTTTTACCGTATCACTTCTTCATATCTCTTGTGAATCCCTTTTCCTCTATTTATCTTCCTGTATTTCTTGGCTCTTGGATCACCTTAATCTTCTGATTGCCTGACTGGAGGCTCCCTCCTTTGTGGCTCTGGCTTGGCACTATGAAAGTCCAGAAGTACCTGGAAGAGACTCCAGAGTGAGGAACAGCACTGCCAGACCCAGTCCCCTGTTGAATGTCATATTATACTAGAGGCACTAACAAATTCTGAATTAACAAAAGCTTGTGAGAAAAATGTTGGCCTATAGTTTTATTTTATGCAGTTTTGTGTGTGCAGATGGGTAGCTTTTCAATGAACTGGGGGCATTTCATTTTCTTCCAAGTCTTTTGACTATTATACATCCTGAGGTTTCTGCTTTGGGAAAGTTTGAAAGCATGTGCTCATTAAATGATCTGGTCCCAGGTCTTCGAGTGTGTGTGTGGTGTGTGGTGTGTGTGTGTGTGTGTGTGTGTGTGTGTGTGTTTATGGTAATTTTTGATGAGTTTTACAGCAGTTTATTTTGGCACACTTTTTTCCATTTGGCATACTTCTTGAACTAATATAGGTAATTAATTCATATTTTTTTGAGTGTGGTCAAATTTTTTCATTTATACCATAGTGCTGTGTTAGTAGAAATCTCTTTGCCCTTTGATCTGCTTTATATCCCCTTTATCGCTTTTAATTTTGATTACTTATGTATCAGGGGAACAAATTTTAAATCACCGTACTACTTGGTTGTATAGAGAAATTGCAATTTCTTATTCTGTATCTGGTCTGATCTTCCTCATTAGTGATACCAATAAGAGGAGCCCCAAATGAATGAACTCTTCTTATGGGCCAGACACTTATCTGTACCCTTTATTAACTCTTTTAATCCTTAGAAATAGTAAGAAAAACCTGTTTCATTTTATAGGCAAGGAAACTGAAACACTGAGAAATTAAGTAATTAAGTAATTACCCTAAGTTATAGATTTCCAAACTGTGCTACTCGGAATCAAATCCATGGACCCGGAATCCCACACCTAATCTCTCTGCAGTGCAGCGTTTTATTGGTGCAGGGCCAGTTGGTGTACGTACGAATCCTTAAAACTCTTTCTGGTAATATTTACTCTGTTAACAAATTATTCATATCTCACATTGCTCCCAATATATCCTTTCACTTAAAAATGACATCTAGGTGGGTGTGGTGGCACTCACCCATAATCTCAGTGACTCAGGAAGCTGAGGCAAGAGAATCCAAAGTTCTAGGACAGCTTCAGCAACTTAGCAAGTTCCTGTCTCTGAATGAAAAATAAAAAAGGACTGGGGATGGAGCTCAGTGGTAGAGCCTATGGTTCAAGATCATGGTACACTTTAACTCCTCTGGTCTCCGGAGTGATGTTATACCTTTTCTATCTGGTAGACAGGCCACCTTTCAATAGCCAGGTATGAGATTCCTTCCGCTTGGAGTTCATTCTTTTTTGGTCAGGCATTACACCTGTTAGTACTTCCTAGTTATCTGAGTGCCCACTGATGCTATAAGGAATCTGGTGAAGGGTTTCTGTGGATCCTTTTCTAGATTGTCACTTTTTTGACCTTTGCTACAATACTATCTCTCTCAGCTCTAGCTAGCTAGTTCCACAGTCTCTTAGCCTTTTAGGGGAACCATCTAACCTAACCATTGTTGGTTCAAGAAACTAAATATCAGGGCCTCCCTCCCTTGTGCTCCACCAAGATGGGACCCCACTCACAATTAATTTCAAAATAGGGGACTGCTCAAGAGGTGATCTGTTTCCAGAATCTTGATAGGAGGATGCAAAAACCTCCTTTCCCTCTGTTATTGTCCTTGATGTTATCGTGTTATGGCCCCCACCTGTTTCTCTCCAAACCCAAACTCTCTTCTACCTTTTTGTTGCTTCCTCTCACCTGTACTCCATGATAGGAATGTGCCGGTTCCCCTCTGCTTCATATTTTGTCATGACTCAAATACAAGCTTTAATGGCAAATTGTGGGGGTCAGGGGGAAGGAACTGGGAAAACTCAGGGAACAATGTCTTCTTCTAGGTCATGTGGTTAGTGTGTTAAAGGAGGGGAATAGGAGAAATCTCTTGGAGCTGAAGCAAATTCTATTTTGCATTGTCTAGAGTAGAATATTACCTTATACTTTCTCTTTGCATTCTTTCTTTATAAAAAAAGTCTTATTTTCTCCACCAACCCCCAAAGATGTTTCTAAGTGCTTCTGGAAGACTCATGTATTAAGAAAGACAGAAAAGCCCAGCAGCTTCAGAGGCTGAGGCAGGAGGATCGAGAGTTCAAAGCCAGCCTCAGCAAAAGCCGGGTACTAAGCAAGTTAGTGAGATCCTGTCTCTAAACTCAGTGGTCAAGTGCCCCTGAGTTCAAACCCTGTACCCTTTCTCCCCTCAAAAAAAAAAAAATAACGAAAGAGAAAATATATTAATAATTTAAAAAATATTATCCCATTACAGTGGATTTTTTCTCTTCCAGATAAATTGCCAAAAATCTGTCATTGTCAAACAAGAAGTTTTTGGATTTAGATCTTAACTCTTGTATCTCCATATTTCCTTTATGTTACTTTTTTATTTTAAAATATCATTTTTCCCCAGTGTAATGTCTTGTAGTGCCTGCTTGATTTATTTATGTAATTTCCTCCTTTTCCTTTGTAAAAAGATATTTAATACTATGAATTTTCCTTTGAATAAAGCTTTGGATATTTATTTATTTTTAGGTACTAGGGATTGAACCCAGTGGTGCTTTACACTGAGTTCCATTTCTATCCCTTTTTACTTTTTATTTTGATACAGGGTCTCACTAACTTACTTAGGGTCTTGCTAAGTTGCTGAGGCTGGCTTTGAACTTTCAATCCTCCTACCTCGTCCTCCCAAGCTGCTGGGATTACAGGCATGTGCCACCATGCCCAGCTCCATTTATTTATTCATTTATTTATTTGTATTAGGAATTGAACTCAGGGTCTCCTGCATTCTAGACAAGCAGCTCTAGACTAATTCCTTAAATTTGAATACATGGTATCCATATTTAAATATATATATTCCATGTTATTTGATTACATTTAAATTTTTATTTTATCTCCATTATTATTTTGAGAATGATTTAAAAATTTCTATATGGTGGATTTTTTTCTTAAGAATGAATTGAATAGTTTTTAAAAATAATATTAGTTTACTTAGATTAGATTTTTTATTATGAAAGAAATCCAATAAAATGCTGCTATGATATCATAAGTGAGTTCCCAAATATCCAATTATTAGAAATGAGGAGCTGAATTATTGTGAGACTAATGAAATGGTTAGCATAAGCCTGTGTAACTAGCTAATCTGGAATTGAAGGGTCTCACTGTGGGATCTATCCAGGTCCTGGCCATGGTTCCGTACCTTTTAATGGCAGTTGTTCATTCTGACTTAAACATCACTGATGATGATTTAAGATCCTGTAGCTGGCTAGAACTTTCTGGACAGCAATAGCTATTCCTTGAAGCGTTGGTTAGTTGATGCCTGTTTTGACTTATCTGGGATGACTGGACAATTACCCCCACTCCCCAATACCACATATGTTTTCCCAAAGAGGTTTGCCTGCTGTTTCCCTTGTGACCTTGCCCTCCCTGCGGAACTTGGACTTGTCCCTGTTTGAGAATTGGGGCGAGGCAGAGAGCAGACAGAAACTGTGTTATGTTCCAAGTCCCATTATTGTAAGGTGTGTCATTGTAGAGATTTCATTGTAAGTTTTTAGATGAACACAGAGAAAAGGAAGATTGCCTGTCATTTCAATACCTTAAAAAATGGCATTTCATATTTTGTTATATTTTATGAGCATTAATCTAATAATTTTGCTATGAATATTTTTTTGTCTTCATACATGTACTTTGGAGAATAATGCCCATCACATTGCTATGGATATTTTGATACAGGTTAGGAACTTCTTTAAAAACAACATCTGAACTGTTTTCCATGTCATTAGTATTCTTCTGCAACATAAAATTAAAGCATGGTTATAGAATGTATAGATGTATCTTAATTAATATATTCTTTCCTTTTGTACACTTGGGTTATTTATTATCTTTGATTTTGATTTATATCCTAATATGAATGACTTTAGGCTTATGCACACACTTTAGTTGTTTGGACAAGTTCTTCTTAAAAATGAAGGGGCTGCATCATAGAATATATGAAATTTTCAAATGTTGCCATGATTTTTCCAATAATTTTCACAAATGGTTGTTAGTTGTTCCAAATTATCCCACTTTCAGAAGTACGTGAGAGTGACTGTTGACCCTAACCCTTTTCAATACTGTGTATTGGACTTTTTTTCCCATTTTTTTCTAACTATTTTCAAGATGAAAATTTATGTCTTAAATTTTGTTTTCTTTCTTTCTTTCTTTCTTTCTTTCTTTCTTTCTTTCTTTCTCTCTCTCTCTCTCTCTCTCTCTCTCTCTCTCTCTCTTTCTTTC
>NW_026000016.1:1878207-1879979 GCF_001458135.2 Marmota marmota marmota
TTTCAAGATATATATATATATATATATATATATATATATATATATATATAAATTTCAAGCTATATATAGATATTTCATATATAGATTAAAAGTATAATAGTAGAATGCATTTTGACATATAATATATAAATGGAGTATAACTTCTCATTCATCTGGTTGTACATGATGTAGAGTTACACCAGTTGTGTAATCATATGTGCACATAGGGTAATAATGTCCAATTCATTCTACTTTCATCCCTACCCCCATTTCCCCTCCCCTGCCTTCACTCCCCTCTGTCTAGTCCAAAATACCTCTATTCTCCCCCCTCCCCTTATTATGAATTAGCATCCACATATCAGAGAAAACATTTGGCCTTTGGTTCTTTGGGACTGGCTTATTTCACTTAGCATGATATTCTCCAATTCCATCTATTTACCAGCAAATGGCATAATTTCATTCTTATTTAAGGCTGAATAATATTCCATTATGTATGTATAACATAGTTTCTTTATCCATTCATCTGTTGAAGGGCACCTAGGCTGGTTTCATAGTTTAGCTATTGTGAATTGAGCTGCTATAAACATTGATGTGGCTGCATCACTGTAGTATACTGATTTTAAGTCTTTTGCCCACCCTCATTTAAAAATATTTATTCTGAGTATTTAAGTCAATTTATTTTCTATTGAGAATTTATTTTGGCATGTAGCAAAAAGGTTTTTTTTTTTTTTTTTTGGTGGTGGGGGGGGAGGGTTACCAGGGATTGAACCCAGCAGTGACTTTATCACTGAGCTATATCCCCAGCCCTTTTAATTTTTTGTTTTGAGGCAGAATCTTCCTAAGTTGCTTAGGGCCTTGCTGTATTGCTGAGGCTAGCCTCAAATTTGTGATCCTCTTGTCTCAAGCCTCCTGAGTTACGGGGATTTCAGAAATGTGCCATTACACCTGGTATGGGATAGACTTTTTACTTTTTTATTAAATAAAATAATATTTAATGTATTATTTTGATAAATAAAAGTATAAATAAATTATTATTTGAGAATTATTTTTAAATTTAAATCAAGCTTAAAATTCTAGAAGTACTATTTAGATTCTCTTTTCAGTGCTTGATTTTTGCCATTTTAATGATCCTCTTCCCATTTCTTCTTCTTCTTTTTTTTTTTTTTTAATTTTATTCCTTTCTTGGTCAGTTGGCATAAATTTTCCAACATTTTTAGCATTGAAATGTGGATGACAGTCTTTCTGAAACTTCAGATTTAAAAAAAACATTTTTTTTAGATACAGATGGACATAATACCTTTATTTTATTTATTTATTTTTATGTGGTGCTGAGGATTGAACCCAGGGCCTCATACATGCGAGGCAAGTGACCTGCCCTGAAGCCACAATCCCAGCCCGAACTTCAGATGTTTTTCATACCTGAATACTGAATTAGCACTGAGTAATGAACACACCTTCACTGTGTTTTTTGTTTTTCTTCTTAAAACGTTTGTGAACAGTGTTCCCTAATTTCTGGCATTTAAGGGTTCTGAAAGAGAAATAGAGGCAATCTAATTTTTATTTCTTGTAAAGTAATTGTTTTTTTTTATTGTAATTGGTTTATTTTTTTATTGGATCCTGACATTTGTTTTCATTAGATTTAATGTAAAATTCACACGAATATGTCTACACAGGGTCTCATCTGACTAATTTTGCCTGTCTTTTAAATCACCTGACTCAGTGAGTTTTAAATTCAGGAAGGAAAAACAACAACAACCACAAAAAAAAAAAAAAAAAAAAAAAAAAAAAAAAAA
>NW_026000016.1:1886951-1960384 GCF_001458135.2 Marmota marmota marmota
ATGGCAATATGTAAATCAATGGATGTGTAACTGATGTGATTCTGCAATCTGTGTATGGGGTGAAGGTGGGAGTTCATAACCCACTTGAATCAAAGTGTGGAATATGATATGTCAAGAAATTTGTAATGTTTTGAACAACCCACAATAAAAAATTAAAAATAAAAAAAAATAATCTAGTATAATACAATATTATATAACATAGGCACAATCTCAAGAGGAAGTAGAAAGAGCAATAGAGAAGGCTTCAGCAAAACCCAAACAGCCCTTCCTGCCATGGGAAGTAGATCTCTCCAGATCTCTAATTTCCTGGTCTAGGCAAACTCTTTTCCACAGGTAAAGAGAGGCAGACAGACAGTGGGAGAAGAATCACAACCTTTTTCATTTTTCCTCCTTGGATCTGCTTTGTTTCTGAGGTGAAAATTTGCATCTGCCCCTGGTAATTCCAAACACTGTGCTTACACCTTTGCTCTTGTTCATAATATCTCTTCCCTGAACTAGTCAAATTTCAGAAGCAGCTGATCTGTTGCCATCCAAATATATGCTTGTCATTTTGTGTAGACTTGTGTACATTGATAAGAATGTAAATAGTCTGGGAGAGGGAAGATCGGGCCCTGTCTACTCTCCACTGTCATGCCCTGCAAGTTGTAATCATGTTTTATTTGACATTTTTCTGTTGTATATGTTCACACTGGGATCATAACTGCAGGCTTCAGAAAATTCAAGATGAGCATGAACTAGAATTTGGAAAAAAAAAAAAAAAGGACCATATAACTAAACATCACTCCAAAGCAGCTCATTTTTACCCTCTTCCCCTTTTCTCTCTACCCCACCCCACACATATGTGAAGGTTATTGGATTTTACTTCTGAGAGCAGTAAAAGCTTTTTCACTTGCACATTTTTTCTTTTTGCTTTTAGAAGTAACGATACTAATGCATCCTGATTTTTAAAATTCAGAATGCTTTAGGGTTGCCTTGAGTCTGCTTCCTGAAATACTTTGAAATGAGGCTTGGAATCTTGCATTCTTTTCCTACTTCCTAATTCTCCGTTTTAGTTGCAACCCTTCCCTTTTAAGGAGTAGAGAGGATTCTCCTCCATTCGCTCCTGACAGCACAGTTTACTTTTCTCCTTGCTTTCTCTGTGGTTTGGATGTGGTTCACTGTGGTCTTCCTGATGGGCATTTTTCAATGTCTTCATTCTCTGCCTTCCGTGTCTCCCGTTTGGCTACCCAGCTCCGGAAAAACTGTAGGATGCATGGGTTTGGGGCAGTGTATGCAGAGAGAGGGCTTCAAAGCATGGGCTACAGTCACTGCTGGGGCTTCTACAAAAATCATTGGCATGTGGGTAGAAGAGTCAGGAGAGCTTGAAGGACGTGGAGAAATGTCCTCCTATTCCCTTTACTTTGTGGATGGATGAGTAGGACAGGAGTTTATAAGAAATGGGCTCTGAATGACTCACCTGTTACTTCAGAGGTTGTTGGAGGTGGAATTTCATTTTCCACCAGACTCAAGGAACACAGTCTGTGTAATGTCCCTTGGAATCCATGGGGTATGTGTTCTCAGAACCCCCTGAATACCATATGCACCAATGCTCAAGTCCCTTATGTAAAAAGGTGTAATATTTCCAAATAATGTGCACACATCCTCCCTTTTCTTTTTCATCTACCCATTACTTACAATACATAATATAAAGTAAATGCTATGTATGTAGTGGTTAGACGATATTGTGTAAGGAATAATGACAAGGAAAAATGTATTGGTGTTCAGCACAGACACAGTTTTTCCCCCCATGGTTAGATGGATCTACAGATATGGGGCCTGCCCAAGGGTGAGGGCCATAATCCTGACTTGACTGCACGTCTCTGAGCAGAGAGTCCAGGATGCTTCTTTATGCAACTGAGGGGTAACATCTCAGTAAACAGTACTGTTCCCAGCGTATATCAGAGCAAAGGTGGTTCTATTTCAACATCAATTCAGGTGGCCTTCATGTGGTGTGGCTGTGTGTGAGTTCACTGTCCCCTGGATAGACATTTTCTTGAGCCATCAGGCATTCCGATGAATTTGAAAGAAGAAAAAACCCTGGCTGTCCCTGGGAGGGGTGATAGAGATCTGATAAGGCAGGAGTGGAGAGAAGCACACAGGGACTGGGAAATTGGGTGCTAACAGCAGAAATGATGAGACAGAGGTTTGGGTAGAGAAGAAAGAATATGAGGGGGAAGGAAGTGAATGTGTGTCCTCCTCTGCCAGCTGCAGTATTTCTAGTCGCTGGTCCTCAACTGCATGTGGTTTAAGGGTGCAAGGATTCTATAAGCTCTTGTTTGAGGGCAGAGACAGAAGGTTTCTAAAGAGCCATGGAGGCTTCAGGGAAAAACTTGAGAAAGTGCTTTTATTTCTAGATGCCTTGTTTTGTGGATGCTTTTGTCATTAAGATGGTTATTAAATATATTTATCTGTACATACTTGGGATGTTAACTTGTCCAGAGTGGTTAAGTTCATCTTTTTTATACTTTTAGATTAGAAAAAAAAAAAAATTGTTTCACCCAGTACTGAGAAGGATTGTACCTGCTGTAGATAGTAATTCTTGGGAACATTTATATCCATGACTATAATTATTTCTAAAGATAATTTCATAAGGCACAACCTGTTATTTTGCAGTGATTGTAAAATAATTTCCATTATCTAGTTAGTTAGTTATTGTTGTTATTGTCGAGTACATTGAAATTCTTTAACATGTAATTTTTAAACAGTTGCATCCAAAGAAATTGAGGTTGTAAAGGATCATTAATTTTGCAAGTGATAAATATCTCCCATGGTCGCTGGAACCTTAGTTGGAATACAAGTGGCCCCTGCTATGCTGTCTTCAAAGGACAAATCCACATTCCAGATATTCTCTTTTGAGAGTCCATTCCATTATTTCCTTACTTGATGGAATATAATATGTGATTCCCAAACTTGATATTTGAAATGTATTTTTTAATGCTGCAGTATGCATTTTTAATATCCCTGATACTTCATAACTTTAGAAGGACTCCTATATTCTAAATGTTTATATTTGTCCACATAACATTATTACTTGCATGTTAAGTTTATGGGCATATTTTTGTGGGCTTTTTTTTTTTTTTTTTTTTTGTACTGGGGATTGAACTTGGTGCTTAACCACCAAGCCACACAAAATTCCCAGCCCTTTTTGTATTTTTATTTTGAGACAGGGTCTCGTTAAGTTGCTTAGGGCCTCATCAAATTGCTGAGGCTGGCTTTGAAATTGCGGTTTTCCTGCCTCAGCTTCCCCAAGCCCCTGGGACTGACTATAGGCATGCACCACCACACTTGGAATATTTTTGTGATTTAGACTTGAGAATTTATTCAACACTTCTATTCTGTTTGTGGACACCAAGTACTTGTGCTGTTTCTGTCTGAGGGATATTAGGCAAAGGGCTGTAGTACTGAAGGCCCTTGTCTATCTCTTTCATCACTTTGCCCCCACTATATATTCCAGAACTCCATCCAGCATGTGGACATTTGCATCCTGTTGCCTTGTCTTCATAATGGTCCTAGGTTATTGAAGTACACTTTATCATTTTTCAATGTACGATAGACAGTAAGATTTACAGGATAAAATACTAATGATAACAAAACCAGAGTTTATAGTTGTGTGCTGAGGTATGAGTAAATGAAATAAAATGTTCCAGTGGGAAGAGAATAGATTCAGCCTGGAAGGTTGAAAACTCTTATCTACAATGGTTTCTTAAAGGCAGAACAAATGTAGATTAACAAAGAATTTGAATAAATAGGTGTGGGGCCTGCCCATAATCCTGACTTGGATTTCAAGTGTTGTGAAATTCCTACCAAGGGGAATTATTCTTTAAATAAATGGTTCAGAGATGAGTGATGGTATATGTGTTCAGTCAATGTTAACATTCCTGTTTCTGTGGGGTTTTGGAACACTCTTTGAAAAGCCTCAGATTTGTTGGTTGGAAATTGTTTTTTGTTTTGGGTACCAGGGATTGAACCCAGGGGGCACTTAATCACTGTTAGCCTACATCTCCAGTGTTTTTTATTTTTTTTAAATTTTGAGACAGTTCTCTCTAAGTTGCTTAGAGCTTTGTTAAGTTGCTGAGGCTGGCTTTGAACTTGTGATCCTCCTGCTTCGGCCTCCCAAGCCACTAGGATTACAGGCTGTGTGCCACTGTGCCTAATAAGCTTTTAATACAAATGTAACTTTTGATAAATAATGATTAAAAATGCATTTTTCAAAGCAGAAAATAATTAGTGTTAGATTTCTGCTGGGCTGCTGCTAGAAGATTCTTGTAAACAAAAATGACATGTTCTAAGCTAGCAATTCTCTACATAATTTTTTTTTATTTTATAATATATTACTACTCATGCATGAGAGCCTTAGGCTGGTCTCTTAAAAAAAGCTATGACAACCTGAAAAATCTTGCTATTTTTCAAAATTTTAAACATTGTATGAGGTTTTCTCCATTTCTCCATGTGTTTTTTTGAAGAGAGACTATAACATGTATCACATTTAAGAGATTGTTTTATGTTATCTTTATTCTGAAAACAATAAAAGTCAGAACAGAGCTGCTGTTTGGACATAATTTCAAATAAGTTTTTTTTCTTATATATAATCATGATTTTATTGAGTGTGACAGAGTCTTTCAAATGAAATTAATTAAATTCATTAACACTTTTAGAGGTGAGATTTCCAGATGGTGGAGTGAGGATAGTCTTTTTAGTAAATGATGTTGTCACAGTTGGATCTCTATATGCAAAAAGTGTCTTAACCTGTTTTCTGCTGCTATATTAGAACACCATATACTTGGGCATTGACAAAGAACGGGGGTATATTTGACTTAGGATTCTGGAGGTAGAGAAGTCTAAGGCCATGGTGGTAGCATGTGGTGGGAGCCTTCTTGCTGTTTTATCTGAATGTTGGAAACAGGGGAGGATAAGCATGTATCTGTAAAAGAAAAAGCATGAGGAACAGACTTGTTTTATAACAATCTGTTTTCATGATTACTGGCCTAATCTCTGATAACAGCAGTAATACATTCATGAGGACTCTGACCTCATGATCCAATCATCTATTAGGACTCACTTCCCAATATTCTTGTATTGAGGATTGTGTTTCCAACATACAATTTTTTTGGGGGGGGGATGGCATATGCAAACCATAATAGTAAGTATAGACCCTTACCTCACACCATATACCAAAATAAATAAATAAATAAATAAATAAATAAATAAATCTCAGTGTTAAAACCATAAACTTCTAAAAAGAAAGCAGGAGAAAATTATTATAACTGTGGATCAACTAGAGTTCTTAGATTAAAACTAAATGTAAAAATGATACAAGAAAAAAAATTGATAACATTTATTTTAATTAAACATTTCTTTGCTTCTACATACACCAATAAGAATATAAAAAGTCATCAAAGGCTGGGAGGAAAATATTTGTAAACTGTATATCTGATAAAAGACTTCTATTTGGAATATATGAAGAAATCTTTCAAGTCCATAGTAGGAAAACCAACAACCCAGTTGAAAAATGGGCAGAAGATTTGAAGAGACATTTCATAGCTGAATGGGGTTCTGACTTCAGAGTCTGTGCTCCTTATGTTCTTAGAGACTGCAGGTAGAGGAACACAGTTCAGCTGTGGTGTGTCCCATGGGAAATGCTGGGTGATTTTTCCAGACATTCAGGGCGTCTTGGGAGAGGAAGATGGTAAGTGATCATTAATGACTTAGCCTTGCAGACACAGAGGGCCTCGGCAAGATGCGGGGATGACAGCACTCATGCTGGCACAGTGGACCAACCAGAGATCTCTGGATTCCTTCAGTCTGTGAAATCAGGCTTACTGAAGCCGATGTGCAGGAGTGACAAGGACTGCAGAATAAGCTGCATGGACAGGGGCATGCCAGCAGGCTATCCATATCCTCCTGGGTGTAATCCAGGCCATTCCTTAAAAGAGCCCCCAGAGAACTGACCTCAGCATGGGAGTCCTTGATGAATCTGGAAGATCAGAGTCAACCTAACCTGCATGGTGTGTGTGTGTGTATGTTGCCGGGGTTGGCTGGGGGGATGGTTCAGAGAGCTTGCACTAAGCTTTAAAGGCCAAAGTTGGGTCTTTTGGTGTCCACCTGCCGAAAGTGGCCTTCTCTTGTTAAAAGTGAAATCTTAACTGTGTCAGGTTTAACTGAGACCCTATTTTTTGTTCACCCAATCTGAAGTCAACCAACTCAGGCAGTTTCTCTCTTCCCAGCTTTATCTAATTTCTCTCTCTCTCTCTCTCTCTCTCTCTGTGTGTGTGTGTGTGTCCTCCATGCAGACACAGGCTCACTCTTTATTCCTATCAAGTATAGGCTTTGTTAGTAGGATCATACTGTTCTTTTGGGAAGGTCCAAGGAGCAAACACATCCGCCCCATTCACTGTGACTTTCATTAAGAGCAAGTTCCCTAAGAAAAGAATGATTCGTAACCAAGCAATTCTATCCTTAGTCAGTCAAAAAGGTGATTTTCTTTTCTTTTGAAAATATCCTTCCCAGCACTGCACTGACTCCAGCACACAGTCAAAGGTTATTAATGACTTCATTCATCCGTTCAGCAGATATTTATGCTGCAGGAGACCCGTGCTCTTATCTCAGAGCCTGGGCGCCAGGAAGGTGGATATGCAGGTGGGACCTAATTTGATTTGGGGAAAAACATCCTTCTTTCCTTAGGGAGGCAGTCACCAAGTTCAGCTCAGCAGCATTGTGGCAAAGCACATCAATCATCTAACCTCCAGAGATTTTCTGTGCTTCCAACTTGGTCAGCCAGAGGGGCAGATATGTGGACGTAATCCTGAAGAAGCATTCCCTCCCTGGTTTTGAGGAGTCCCTCATCCAGAGAGCAAGAGGCAGCATATGTAATGACCACCCAGTGCAAGCTCTGCCCTGGAAATGTGCCCAGACATAGAGAAGGGGAGGCCTGGGGGAGGGAAGCTAGACAAGTAAGGGTGCCTGTGTGGAGTCTCCAAATTTTAAGAAGTAGTTTCATGAGCAGACAAGGGCGGGGCCCAGACATTCTCAGGATGTGAAAAGTCTTGGAGATATAAGGACAAAGATGGTTTATGAATTTGAAAAATCTTTCAGGATGGCTGCACCCCAGAATGTCAGTTGAGGGGTGATGAGCCTGAGACTGAAAAGCAGATGGGTTAGAAAACAAAGGAAAGCCCCTTGCTAAATAGCTCAGAAACTACTTTGTAGGTTGTGGGTACCCAGGGAAGGATTTCCAGAAAGAGGGACGTGAGAGGGTCTGTAATGTAGAGAGGTGATTTGGGCTAGTGAGTTGGGATAGCTGTACCAGTTCTTAAAGGCTGGGAGAGCTACAAGTCTGAGTCCTAGGTGCTCTACCCCACCTGCTGCCCTGCTCCCAAAGCCACCAGAGGTGGGTGCCTGGCTGAGCAGGGGACTGCACTATGGCCTGACACCTTGGCCCTGCATCTGTTTAGAATCTGTTGTGATCTCCTTTGAACATCTTTCACTCTGCAGATGTTGGACCAAAAGGAGAAGGAACTGAAGGCAGAGAAACCAATAATTAGGATTATCATAGCCAAAAATTAGGATGAGTCTGAGTTTACACCCATATGTGGGGAATGGAGAGGAATTGAAAGACACATATGAGAGGTCTGAATCTTCAAGTTTTGGTGACTGAATGGAATTGGTGTGTCAAAAGGCACCTGAACAAGGTCAATGGCACGTGCAGTTACAGATGGCATTAGTTTGTTCAGGTAAAATGCTTCAGGTTGTGTAGCTTAAACAACAGAAACTGAGTCACAGTCTGGAGATTGAAAATCTAAGGACTTGGTTCCTTCTGAGGGCTGTGTTGGAAGGATATTTTCTAGGCCTCTTTCCTTGGCTAGTAGATGGCCATCTTTTCCCCTTGTCTTCATATCATCTTTCTTCTGTGTCTGGGTCCAGATTTCCTCTTCTTCTGAGGATACCAGTCATTGACCTGTGATCTCATTTTAGCTTAATGACCTTTTTAAAGACACAGCCTCCAAATGCAATCATATTCTGAAGTAGTAGGGGTTAGGATATTGACAAATGAATCTTTGCCAGGCTGGGGGCATGATTTAGACCATAACATGGAGATGTAAAACAGTACCAATAAGCTCCGTTAAATGGTTCATCCTGAGGGATCATAATAGGCTTGCCTGTATTTCCAGTGACCAGAGTTGATGTGCTATTTGTGTAATGGAAGGGAAACTTACATACAAAGACTTTCATGGAAGGAATCCCATGACCTAAGTTGAGGCAGCATACCATAACCTGGTTTTGGAAATTCAGATTTTTCTCAAGGTGAGTGTTGCTCCTTTGCTTTCCATGACTGTGTTTAGCAGGGATGACCTGAGGGTCTGTGGGGGTAAGTATATTTCAGAAGTATACACAGTCCAGTAGCCTGAAACTCTGGGTGGTGTGTGTGTGTGTGTGTGTGTGCCCCTTTGCATGTGAGAGTATGCAATCACATGTGTATGCATGAGATGGATGGAGTCAGATGGGCCTAGATTCTCATCTTTCCTCAGCCTGTCAGTCTTAATCTGGTCAGGCTATCATAAGAAAATACCAGACAGAGCCTAGGTAGCGTCAACAATAGAAATATATTTTATTGCAGTTCCAGAGGCTAAAATTAAAGATCAGGGTGCCTCTGTGGTTGGTTTCTGGTGGGGGCTATCTTTTTGGCTTACAGATGGCTGCCTTTTCCATGTGTGTTCATATGATGAAGAGAAAGAGACAAATAGAGTTTCCCTGATGTCTCTTCTTGTTGGGGGTACTAATCCCATGCAATGAGGGCCCCATCTTCATGGCTTCATCTAAACCTAATTACTTCCAAGGTCCCTGTCTCCAAATAGCATCATGTGACAGGGAGAGGCAAGACTTCAGGATATGGACTTTGGGGGAAACACAAGCATTCAGTTCATAACACCATTTTGTGCAACCTTAGGAAATTTACTTAACCATCTTAGTCCAGTTGGGCTGCTATAACCAAATGCTTTAGACTGAGTCATTTATAAAAAGCAGAAGTTAATTTCTCGCAGCTCTGGAGGCTGGGAAGTTCATGATCAAGGTGCCAGCAAGGTTGGTGTCTGGTGAGAGCCGGTTCATCATACATGGTAGCTTCTTGCTGCATCCCTCTCATGGTAGTGTGGGTGAACAGGCTCACTCAGGCCTCCTTTATATGCAATAATCCCATTCAGGAGGGTTCTTCCTTATGGACTAGTCACTTCCCCAAGGCCCCACCTATTAATTCTGTTGTGTTGGTTATTAGGTTTCAACATGTGAATTATAGGGGGATGTAAACATTAATTCCCTAGCACCATCTTAACTGTGGGACCTTAGGAAATTGACCTACCTTTTCCTGAACATCCTTTCTTCATCTCCCAAGGTGGGAAAAATCGTTAATGGTGGACACACGGAGCCTGGAATACAAGAAATGTTAGTTCCATCAATAGGAGTTCTCTTTTGTGACTCAGTAGAATACCCAAAGCAAATTCTGCCTCATTATATTCTGCCTCTGTCCATGGTGTTCAGATTATTAATGTGCTCTAATAAGAACTGAACTTTATATTAGAAACACCTGAATCCTGTGCACTTATATAGTTTGTGATGTAAGCTACTATGCCCTATTCTTAAGTTAATTTTTACTAAGTAGTCCGTTAAATAGTTAAAAAGCCCAAGAGTACAATTAATTTTTTTTTCCTAGAAAGAAAAGATATATATATATATGGTTTGTATACTAGTGCTGGTTGCTGGCAGGAATAGATTTAGATCTTTTATTCTCCATCTCGCCATCAGAAGACAGACAGACACACACACACACTCTCTCTCTCTCTCTCACACACACACACACACACACACACACACACTTTTCTCTCTACTCTCCTAATACTATTATGCAGACTTCCAATTAATTTTTATTAAGTTGCATTAGTATGAATTTGTAAATATTATTCACAGCTGGATCATATACTGGCCTATGATTACATCTTTTGTTCTCTCTCTTTTTTTTCCTGCTTATGTTTTGTTTGCTTGGTTTTGTGAATAGCTATCGAAAATTTCACCCCAAATTCTCTGAAGGAGCTATAAAAATCCTACTCTCTGGGTCTAACAATCAGATAATCTATGAGTGCAATTTCTTTTTTGGAAAACACCTTCCTTAGAGCCCATAAGTTGTCCTGCCCCTGTCAGGACTGGCTGCTGTCTCTGGTATTTCACTGTGATGCTAGACTTTTATTTTAGGATCATTCTGGAATTTGTCTCTTTCTTAAATTGAGACTCCTGTTTCCCAAATCTCAAACTTATTTTTTTTTTCCCTATGCTCCTTTGTTTAAGTGGATGCATTCCCCAACAGCTTCCTCAGTAAGGACACATGAGAGTTAAATTCTCTACGCTTTTTTAATGTCCCCAAACTACTTTATTCTACCTTACCACTTCATGACAGTTAAGTCTTGAATTCCAGGTTGGAAACTATGCATCTCATGTCTTCCAGCTTTTGGAAGTTAATTTCTCACAGCTCTGGAGCCTGGGAAGCTCAAGATCAAGGTGCCAGCAGGTTTGGAGTCTGGTGAGGGCCTGTTCATCATAGGTGGTGGAATCCAGTGCCCTTCTGACTGATCATTGATTCATGTATCCATTCATTTATTTATTCAGCAAATATCTAGAGAACTGTTTCTTCACCTATTATGTGCCAGACTACCTTTGAGGTTTGGGGCACCCAGAACATAATAGATAAAGCTTTCTGCTTTACAGAGCTTACCTTCTGATCTTTAGAAAGTGGCCAAGTATTTATTTATTCTTACTTACTTGTTGTCTCTCCAGAGGACACCACAGTTCTGGGAGTATGGGCTTGACTGTTAGCATTCTGGGGGTCCCGTGGGAGAAGGAGTTGGGGTCTCCCATTTGCCATCTATACATACATTTTCACTGAGCTATCCCCACCCCCCGTCAATGATGACTGTGTTCTCTGGTTCCATTTCTCCAGAAGGGATGGCTAGAGAGGAGTTAGGGGTCCTTTGTGATAACTGACCCCCTGGTGCATAGCTCCCTACCCCAGCTTTCTGAGATCTCCGATTCCTGTGCCTTTCTGAGGCTGTGTGGTTCTGAGCAGCATACCCACCCGTGAGTCCCTCTGCGAGCACACCGGCTGGAGCTTTCTTTTCCTCATTAAGTCAGTAATTACTCATCTATCTACTTTCTATCTTCCAGAAATTGCCCAAAGCTTTCATTTGTACACTTTCTCTTTTTCTCTTGATGGATTTCTATCATTGGTTCTTCTTTGTTTTTCTCACTGTAGTGAGAATTTAGGAGACAAAAACATTTATTCTGTCATGTTCCTCCTCTGAAACTGTGACATTTTTCCAAAAAATTTAAACTAAATGAACATGCACTTTTGTGTTAACATATTTATTTTAATTTCAAAAGGGAGCATGGGGTCATTTCAAGTTTATAGGATATAGTATGATATTTTACATATTGATTAACTAGTTACTTAGTAAATAGATACCCTCAAACTGTCCCAGCACAGCAGCTTCATGTCATTATTGTAGTTTTCCTGAGAGGAATAAACTAAGGTATATATCTTCAACTTAAGACTTAATTTCTCCACCCTAAAAGGACTTGCCCAAAATATGGAGAAGCATGTATTATATTAGAACTTGTGCTTAAAGTGTTTTCTCTTACTGCTTTAGAAGTTGTTGTATTAATTCAAAAAAGAGATTGTCTTTCTGACTTCTGTAAGAAAACACTATATCTCTGGGTAGCTTACCAACAACAGGAATTCATTTCTCACAGTTTCGGAGGCTGGAAGACCTAGGTCATGGTGCCAACATGGTTGGGTTCTGGTGAGGACCCTCTTCCAGGTTGCAGGAGGCCAGTTTCCCTTGTGTTCTCACTTGGTAGGTGAACTCTCAGGGGCAGGGTTGGGGGGGGCTCTCTTTTCATCAGCGCATTAATCCTACTTATAAAGGCCCCACCCTCTTGACCTAATCACCTCCTGAAGGCTCCACCTTGCTGGTTAATATTTCAAGATGTGAATTTTGAGACACATTCAATCCATGACATAGATGTTTTTATATTAATGTAGCATCTAAGACTAAAATGGCTCTTTTTTAGTATGTGAGATGATGATTGCTAGTCTGTTACAGAATAAGGTCCAAAATGATACTAGCTGCTGCAGTTGAAATTGTCTTCTTATTCATACACATGTTATTTAAATCAAAGGATGGTGACTGCAAAGAACATACTGGGGACTCCATAATAAAAATAAAAATAAGAAACCAGACAAACAGAATAAACCATTCTCTTCCTCTAAGGATATCTCCCTGTGATATCCGTAGGGACTCACCACAGCTCACCCCAGGGCCTAAAGCAGACATCAAAAGGGGAATCTTGGGAGTGGAGTCTTCTGGATCAAATGCAGCCTGGGGCACTTCCTACAGGCTGTGACTCATGCTGGGTGGAGATCAGCAATCTGCATGTAGCAAGCAAGTCAGATAATTCTGATTAGATGTTCCTCCATGATCTTTTTTGTTTTCTTGATACCAGAGATTGAAATCAGGAGTGTTGTGTCACTGAGCCACATCCCCAGTTCTTTTTTGATATTTTATGTAGAGACAGAGTCTTGCTGAGTTGCTTAAGGCCTTGCTAAGTTGCTTAGACTGGCTTTGAACTCATAATCCTCCAGCAATTGCCATTGAGATTACAGGCATTTTCCACTGTGCCCTCCCAAGATCTTTTGAGAACTCTTTGTCGGGGGGACCCCAAAATCATTCTAGTTAGTCTTCAGCTTTCATGTGCCCCAAGTATGTTCCTTTAAGGGCTTAGATATCTCAGAGTGTGGGACCCAGCTTCTGTGAACCAAACAATTTCTTGGCTTTTTTTTTTTTTTTTCCTCTCTTTAACTTGCCTTTGTAAACCACTTCAAAGTGATCTCAAGGTTGTATCTTGAAAAGTTGCCAGGGTTTTGTTGTTGTTAAAAATGTATAACCATTTCATTTAGAAAAACTATAAAAAAGGAAATGAAAACTACCTTGAAAGACACCTATTACCCTTTATGATATGGGAATATTGTCTTCCAGAATAATTTTTTTTTGTGTGTATATACATTAACATATGTAACATTATATATATGTGTACAAATATATATGTATATACACCTGCACATACATATATTTAAACACAAATTTGTATCATCTCTTTTTTACTTAATTAAACACTTAAAAATTCTTTATAAATGCATATTTTAAATTACTCTTGTATGTGACTTTCATGATTTACCCATACTTTCTTCTATTTCTATTTTTCACTACGTTAATACCATCTACCTTCCGCATTCCATTTTCATAATACTTACTAACAAATGATATCTATGTGTTTGTTTAATTGATTGATTATTTATCTCACCCTAAGATTTTTAAGTTTTATTTCTTACACTGTCCCACCCCTACTCAGGGGCCCAGATCAGTATCTGGATATTATTGGTAATAATTAATAAATGTTTGCTGAATGAACAGTACATACTTATGCCTATACTTTTTTCACTTTATGGAATCTTTAGAATAGACTTTAGAAGGATCATTATCAGCAGCAGATATTGACAATTTTAAATCTTTGATACATGTGTTAGTTAGCTTTCCATCACTATAACAAATACTTTTATGCCAACTTATAAAGAGGAAAGGTTTATTTTGGCTTACAGTTTTGCAGGTTGCAGTCTATGACTAATTGGCCCCATGACTTTGAGGTCTGTGGTAAGGCAGCGCATTGTGAATGGGACATGTGCAGAACAAAATTACTCCATTCATGGCTGGGTAGGGAAAATAGAAAGAAAGATTAAAAAAGAAAGAGAAAGGGATGAAATCCTGCTACCCCTTCGAAGGCATGGCCCTGCCTCCTATTGTACCACCTCCCAAATAGCACCAAGCTGGGGACCAAGCCTTCAACACGTGGTAATTCCAGGTCCAAACTATTGCAATACATATTGACATTTTCTGCTTTTGAAAGATTATATCAATTTAAAACCCACCACTATGATATAAGAATTGCTATTTCATTAAACATTTGCCTACACTAGGTATTAATTATGTTTTTGTATTTGTTAGATTGATGAGTAAAAAATGGTATGTTTTAATTCTAATTTCTTTCATTCCTAATAGTTGAATATTAAAGCTATATCTCAGAGCTTCACCCTTAAAAATAAATGAACAATGACCTGTTATTTTTTTCCCATCAGTGTTAAACAATTTTTAAAAGCCAAGTGTAATCAGCTTTTTGCCTCCAAAGTCACGCCCCCAGTGAACTATCTATCTCTGCTAGCCACACCTTAGTTGCCTAGTTACACCCAGTTGATACCTCTGGGTGTTATCAATCCACTGATAAAGTTATAACTCTCATAATCTAATCATTTCACCTTTGAACCTTCTTGCATTGTGTCATTAATGAACCTTTGGAGGACACTTCATATCTGAATCAAAACAGCAATATTGTGTATATGTGTGTGTAAGTGTGTGTGTGTGTGTGTGTGAGAGAGAGAGACAACTTGATGTAGATATGTTATATGCATTTAAACAAGTTGATGCAGAAATGATCTGGAACTGTTGAGGAAATGTACAGTTTTTTTTTTTCTTTTTCCTCCAGATCTGGAATGCTCATTAGTTTCTGGAGTCACATAAGGACTCCAGAGAATTTAGGGTGTGACTTATATGTGACCAGACTCATCTGTTTCCTTAGATCATTAAGCAGGCTCTAAATATGACACCAACCTAGAGTCAGTTGTTTGAAAAGCTGAAAAGTACATCTTTATCACTGTGAGCTCATAATATGGAACCATATTTGTTGGCTACATTTTTTCCTACTAGCATGTTTTTAGCATAAAGATCATAATCTGGCAATAATAATGCATCTTAAATACATAAGGTGTCTTGTAACTTATGTTCATGTGAATGACATCATGGCTAATTGGTGGAGCAGAACAAGCCTGTATCCATCCATTCGTCTGACTGGATTGTGGATTGCCTCAGAACTCCTGCCCTTCAGTGCCTCTTCTCACAACCTCAGGATCAGTGGTCCTTTTAAATATAAACTCCCTCCTGTCATTCACCTCTAGTGACTCCTCAATTCACTCAGAGTAAAAACACAAGTCCTTTCAATGGCCTGTGAGTCATAAAATCTGTCCCCATTGCCTGTCTTGACTTCATTCCTTTCAGTTCTCCTTGCTTGCTGTGCTATGGCCACATGGAACTTCTAGCTATTTCTAGAATTCTATACTCAGGTGCCTTTTCTCTGACTCTTCCCTGCTTGGACCAGTGCTCCCCAATGCTCCCCACAAGCTGGCTCCCTCACACATCAAGGTCTTTCTCCAAGTTGTCAGCCTCCAGCTTCTCCCCACTGTCCATTTGTCTCCACTACGAATCCCTCTCACTGTGCCCCCTTTCACCGGCTTCATTTTTCCCTATTCCGTTTTTCACCGCGTGACATGAGCTGACATGGGTTGTGGGCAGAGAGCTCCATGTGGGCATGGAGTTTTGCTTGTTAGCAGCTCTGCTTGGAATAATACCAGGAAAGATGATAAAGAGGCACAGAAAAACTTAATGATTTCCCTGACAGCACACAGGTGGTGGGTCTTGACTTGGGACTTGAACCCAGGTTGCCTTCCTGTGCTGTTTTTAGGGTACCAAGATTCTCAACACTGGCTTTCCAAATTCCATTTTGGTTTTATGGCAGGTTTTTCATTGTTGTTCTTCTAGTTAGTGCTTTTTTTTTTTTTTCCACTGTAGCCTGGACAGTCTATATTCTTTAAATCCAAATAAATCTATATATTATAATCATTTGCCCCCCCCACACACACACACCTTTAAAATAATTTTTTTTATTGTTATTCACTCAATGACTGCTTTCAAATCAGTATATCCTTATTATGGTCATACCTTGAAGCGACATGCTTAAAATACCTTTAAAACAGCACTGAGGGGCTGGGGTTGTGGCTCAGTGGCAGATCACTTGCCTTACACATGTGAGGCCCTGGGTTCAATTCTCAGCACCATATAAAAATAAATAAACAAAATAAAGGTATTATGTACATCTATAACTAAAAAAATAATTTAAAAAATAGCACTGTGAAGAAATTTCTTTTAAATAAAGATAACAAATGTGAGCTAAAATAAATGCCCTGACTTTCTCGACTCTATTCTCTGTCTCAGAACAGAATCTACCTGCCCATCAAGGTGAGGACCACAGGGATTTCCCCTAATTTATCTGCCATTCTGTTCAAGTAATATTGTCTTAGTTGGAATGGAATCAGGATGCCACCTGGCCTCTTGGTGTCAATAACATCAGACTTTCTCAGAGGAGGATGATAAAGTGAGGGGGCAAGATAGCCCTTGGGTTCTGCTTCATTCAGAGCTGCATCTCTCATCAATTCAGTACAACTGATCAAATTTACATGAACTATTAGTTGTTTTTAAAAAGGTTCTGCAGAAAACATTTGAGAAGTATGCATTTGGTTCTTTGCTGCTGAGCTATTTATTCTGTGATTTCCACAGAAGCTACTTATTCTGCAATTTCCTCCACTGCTCAGTCCAGACTTCCCTCACGTACATGGTTCACAGCCTTCAGCTGAGTTTTAGAGCTGTCTGGCTGCCACTTGCATAATGATCGCCTGGGGTACTCATGAAAAATGAAAATTCCTGGACCCCACTTCAGACCTGTGACATCAGAATGCCTAGAGCCAGGTCCCAGGAATCTGAATTTTAAAATGTCACGTCCTATTTCATCTGCCCTTGCAAGTCCCTGAGGTATACACTGTTGTTATTGCGCCCTTGTGCTTCTACCCTTTCATCAAAGGCTGGGGGCCCTGTTTGCTCTTCATAGTCCATTGATGGATCTTCTCTTCCTCCTTCCCCATTTCTCCTCTCCTTCATTAATTTTTTATACTGGCGGTGGGGGTGACACATCCACTTTTATTTGTGTGGCATGTGTAACTTTGTAATTTCTTGCCCAGGCGAGTTTCTGAGTCCTTCCGTGTGGTGTGTTGCTTTTGGTCCAGGAGTCCAGAGGATCAGGAAATATGTCAAACCAAACTTCAGGGTCATCTGATTAGAGATCTTCCCAGCAGGAAACCATGTGGGGCAAGAGGCAGCGTTGCAATAGGGGATAGTTTGCTTTGCATAAACTTGGAGCAGCCTAGCAATGGACCATTAGAGGAAAGCATGGAGGTCAGAGGGCTCCTGAGCTGCAAGGGGCCATATAGAGCAATGGGCACCAACCAAGTGCCAGCTTGGGATGCTTCCAGGAGCATGCTCCACCTAAGACTGTCTCCAGCAATGAGTAACAGGGAATGTACATAGCAACAGGGGTTTAGAATTCTTACTTAGCAAGAAGTCTTGAGCTAGCAGTCCAGGGCAGTATGGCAGCTGTCCTTATTGTCAGAATCCCAAATGCCTTCTGCCAGCCGCAGAGGGTGCTTCTCATTCCCCCATCATCCAAGGGTAGTTTCTCCTTAGAAGATCTGCATCACAGCTGGGAGGAAAGGAAAGGGTAGTGATAAGGGGCTTTTTTCCTAATGAGGCTTTGTCTTTATAGTTGGAAAGAAAATTCCAATCCAAAGATTTCTGCCTAAATCGTTTTGGCTATAATTGTTTCACATCCAGGCCAGGCCGCAAGGAAGACTAGAAAGAGAAATGTTCTAGCTTTTGTAGCCTGTGTTACCAGAGGAAGGCAAAAGAAAACGATTTGTGAATGGCTTTGGGGCTGTGGATCCATGGTCTGCCACAAGGGGGAAACCCTGATCACACTGAGCAAGTGCCTTCAGGAAACCCTATTATGAAGAATATAGGCACTTGGGAGAGGGATGGGACTACAGAACCAAGAACAAGTTGCAGAACGAAGTCCCAAATCACAAGAAGTGACGTACAGATAAGAGTTAAAAGTACACAGGAATTTGGGGGGTATTGGTAGTGGGGACAGTGGTACTAATGGTGTATTATATACTCAAAAGAGAAAAACTAGCAGTGTAAATATGTACCGTATGATAAATTAACTCATATGAAATATGACTATCAAGAGAGAGATCTCTGAAGATACCAGATACAAGCCAACAACAGCACACCTGTGTTTACTGTATGCACTACTGATATAATCAGGAACCCCCTAACATAACGGGAGGGGCCACAAAAAGCACGTAGTACATTTGCGTTCAACTCCCACTCATTCTTCAAACTCTCACAGGGCTGGCTTCTGCACCTACCTACTGTTCTGACAGTCTTTCTTCTATGATTATCAGCAATGCAACCAATGGACCCTTGCTAATCTCTATGCTACTTCTTTGGTTGGATTGGCTGATCCTTTCTTCTCAACCTTGGACTACCATGCTGCTAGGTGGTAGCTGGGCTTCTGCTTCTCTAACCTGTCTTTTCCCTGGGGAAATCTTACAGCCACTTTTCCTTCCTCTCTCTAACTTTCTCCCTGTGTGTTTCTTGACTGAGCTCATTATCTCACTAGAGTAAATGGACTCTTCATTTGTCCCTCTTGGGGGAGTCTGAGAGCTGTGTAACAGTAGGGACTGCCCATCATTTTTGTATCTCCAGCATTAATTGAGTATCCTGTAACAAATAAAAATAAATGTTTGTTAACTCAGTGAATGAATGAAAGCATTAGGATTTACAGTGCATCTAATTCTATGAAGGAAAAAAAGATCCCTAAGATAACTGAGGAGGTGAACAGAGTGTGGGGGTGGGGCTTGGATGGAGACCCCAGCGAGGAGTGCGAATCGTGTTACTTTATCATCACGTCAACCCCTGGGATACATGTGGTCGTACTTATGTTATAGTATTTAAAGAAATGGACATCAAGAGGGATTTAGTCACTCAGCCAGTAAGTGAGAAAAACTGCTAGGAATAATACTAAAAGTTAATAGGGCTTAAAATGAAGTCAAAAAAATGTCTCAGAACACTGACAGTCAACACAATGATCTTGTTTTTTTTCTTCACACAAGTAGAAGGACTCTTAGAGTACTTCTTGCCTACTTGAATTCAGAGGAAAAAAGATAAAGCACTAGTGAGGGTTGTCCTCTTTTCCTGAGCAAATGCAGTTCCATGACACCAAGGTACCAGGCTATTCTCAACAGACTCCTGCCTCTGCCCCTTCAGGAGCCGAGGGCGGAAGTCAGGGATCCCGTTGGCCACAGATAAGTAACTGCTTATTTCTGGCACAAGAGTGACCTCGACTCCAGCTCTCAATGTGATCTCCTGTGGAGACCTTGCTACACGCTGTCCATAAAGGAGAATGACCCCATACATTGGGACTTTGATTGGTCTCGTGTTCAGGTGCTGTCCTTAAGTTTAATTGTGTATCACATGATGGGGAGGATACCTACAGAGAAACATGCTGTTAGGTAATTCTGTTTTCTTGTGAAATCACAGAGTGTGTTTACACAAGGAGGTCCGGGTCACTCATTGGACTTGGCCTCTGATACAAGGGAGAGATCCATGAGGCATCTGCCACCATAGCATTATGTACTGTTTTGTAGTAAACATTTTTTTTTAATAAGGAGAAGGAGTACAGTTTAAAACAATGATAAAAAGTATTGTATAGTAAATGATAAACTACTAGGCATAGTCGTTGATTATCATTATCAAATGTTATAGTTGAGCGCAATCAACCCACGCCTATAATCCCAGCGACTCGGGAGGCTGAGGCCAGAGGATCACAGGTTCAAAACTAGCTTCAGCAACTTAGTGAGGTACTTAGCAACTCTGTGAGACCCTGTCTCTAAATAAAAATATAAAAAGAGCTGGGGATGTGGCTCAGTGGGTAAGCACCCCTGGGTTCAGTCTCTGGTACCAAAAAAAAAAAAAAAAAAAAAGGTAAAATATATTATATATGTCTAATCAGTTGTATGTGCTTTGCTTTTATTTGAACTGGCAGCATAGTAGGTTTGTTTACACCAGTCTCACCACAGACCTGAGTGATACATTGCACTTTGACATTACAATGGCTACAATGTCACTCGGCAATGGGGATTTTTCATCTGAGTTATAATCTCATGGGATCGGCACTGTATATGTGGTCTGTTGTGACTGAAATTTCGTTCTGAGGCTCATGACTGTACTTCTCTTTACTCAAATGATGTCCTTGACCTTGATCTTTGTCAGAAAAGCTCATTATCATCTCCAAAACAGCCAAGACAAAGCTGCTGAATTTTTCTTCTGTGACCTTCCCTCATGCTTTGCTGGTCCATCCCACCATTGAAGTGGCCTGCTCTGATGCTGTTTTGACTGTGTCATGTCCTTATCACTCAGCACAGGTCTCCATAACTCTGTGTTTGAAGATTTTCCGTTGCAGAGTCTTGGCCTTGGGCCAAGCATGGCCTCTAGACTGGCAGTGTCAGCATCATAGGGGAAATAGGTAGAAATTCAGTTCCCAGGCCTCACCCCAGATGACTTCCTGAGAGCCTTTGGATGGACATCCTCACCCTGCAGATGGTTTTGATGCATGCCAAAGGCTGAGACCCACCCCATTGCCAAGCACTAGAAATGAGAGAGATGGAGTGGCACCAAACTTCATCAAGCTATGACACTCTAGCCTTTTTAACTTTATTCCCTTTTTGTGCATGGAACTTTATCTGTCTGACGAGAATCATTCTATATGTGGATTAGTGAATTTTGTGGAAAAAAAAATCAGGATCAAACAAGATTTTGGCATAAAGGACCATAGCTCTTTCATACTATGGCAGCCTGGCCCTGCCTGTATCCCCTCAGGTCTTACAGGGAGAGTGTTATAGACCAGCTGCCAACTGTGCATCCCGGGTCCCTCTGCTCCATGGCTCCTTCAATAGTGACTGACAAGAATTGGCTTTTAAAAGCCCCAGCTCTTAACTCAGGACACAGTGGTGCCTATCAGTAATGCCAGCAACTCCGGAGGCCAAAATAGGAGGATCGCAACTTGGAGGCTGGCCTCAGCAATTTAACAAGACCCTGTAAAAAAGAATTAGCTCTATGATAATATACCCCTGGGTTCAGTCCCCAGTACTGCAAAAAAGGGGAAAAAAAGCCAACTCTTTTACCACTTTGGAGAGGGGTCTCCAAGGATTTTTCTGACTGGCTCCCAGAACTCTCCAGATGGGTTTAACTCTAGTTGCTCAGTGAGCCACAGTAGTAACTCACTTGACAGTGCACATTTTATTACATGCATTTCCTTCTGTATGTATCTCTTTTAATTGCCTCCTGTTCTCCCTTTTAGTGGGGGAAGGATTTCCCTCCCCCCAGGGATTACAGGGACGTCCACACTGGAGAGATGTGATTAATGGCTATTTATTATTCTCATATACTCATAGTACAGGGGAGGAAGACATTGCATGTCACTTGGGGTCACATGGAGGTTGTGCTTGGAAGCAGAGTGAATATCCTCTCAGTTGTTCTTATCAGATATTTTGGTCACAGTGATGCAAAAGCTGACTAAAACAGCATCTCACCCTGGTTAAGATCTCAGTGAAAAGCAGGAGGTGAGGGTGATGGGGGAGAACATTGCTTCAAAGCACGAAGTTAGAAAGCAGAAGTCTAACCACTGTTGTATTTCTGACATTGGGGAATTTTATAATAACTGGCACATGATAGGTGCTCAGTTAATACCTGTGATCTCTGCTTCACTTTACTTATCTACAAAGGGCTTGGTAGAATACATATTGTTCTGAAGATGATTTCAGAGAGAGGTTTAAGATTCCCTTGAAGATTATTGCCCATGTATTTCAGGACCCATCACGGATGCCTGAATGCACAGGAACAAGTGATCTATTTTGGTGTGCCTAGCACAAAGGGTGGGAGGAACTGCCCCTTTTCTGTAAATGTCACGTTGTTCTAGGGATGCTGTCTGCTATTGTAGTCTCATCAGAGTGGTAGCAGAAGAGAAAGTAAGAGTGTCTAGAGACAATGCATGTAACAACCAAAAAGAGATTGAAAAAAATAGAGAAGACTACTATTGAAAAGATCACTCATTCATTTAAAAAATATATCTGGGGCACCTGTAATGTGTCTCATACAGTATGAGGTGTGCGGAAACCAGCAGATGCAAGGTCCCTGGTCTCATTCAGCTGCCAATCTAGTTGTAAAACATTAATTATTCTAGTTCAGGGAAATACTAATTACTGAACCCCAGGAATGTTCAGTTACGTACATAGGACTCTATGAGAACATATAAGAAGGGGATTCGAGATTTCCCTGAGGAAATTACTAGACTGGGGAACACAGGAGCTACCAGTTATAAATATGGTGATTTTTCTCATCTTCCCATTTATTTGTTGTATGTGGTTGGAATTTGTGGGATGGCTGTTTCAATTTCTGGTGCTGTTTCAATATTTCTGTCTAATTACTTGATAATTTGGCTTCATAATGTATCAGACACATATTTTCTGTTCCCCAGCATTCCCTGAGTATCTCCTTGGCTCTGGTGCTGCCAAATGAATGGCACCGATATTCTATTTAAAAATGCTCCTGTGCACATTTATTTTCTGTTGTGATGAGATTTTCATCATTTCCCAGTTGGTTTTATTCAAAGTGAAATTGCCACTGTCCATCATCCCTGTCTATCTAGTACGTATTGTTAAACAATTCCTCTATTTTCTATCATTCTCTTGCTCTTACCTTGCTTAATATTGCTCAGGATTTCCTGTTTAGCTTTTTTGGAAATTTTCGCATAATTCAGTTGACTTTAAGTGGTATTGGATCAATGAAAGCCAGGCGTTTCAGACGATTTTTAAGTACCATTGACCGTAAAGACATAGACATATCATCATCATTAAAGTAGAAGATAAATTGCTGCCCCTAAGAGTCAGTAAAAGAGGTTTTTTTACAGTCCATTTCACTAAGTGTTTAGACTGTGTATTACCTGATTAATCAATGTGTCATGAACCATGACAATGTCGATGTATTTTCGCTATTCTGTACAGGGACAGCGGTAAGAGAGGAGTGGAATTATTTAAGGCACTCTTTGCCATGGAGTAGTACATTATCAGGTTCATAATTAAAGGAGCTGTTGGCTGCCATGGGGTAAGGAGTAGATCAGGATTATGGGACTGAAAGGAATTTGCAAATGTTGTCTTTCTGACTCAAAGTAATTGGATCTGACTTGCTCAATCCTGTCCTATAAACCAATTCTTAATTACTTATGGGGAGGTGCTTTAGGCAAAATGCTAGCCAAGAGCATAAATTCATTAATTAGAGGAATAAAAATGGTATCTCATAAAAGTTTTAGAATAGTTGACTTTCAAACGTGAGCTTTCCCCTGCAAGATATTTTAACTTTTTTTTTTAATATGCATCAAGTTTTTCCTCTTGCAGCATGATTGAATACTATTTCTGTTAGCTTCTGTTGATTAAAAGTGAGATGAGGGTGTGGTATCATAGGTGCTCTACTTTTTATGTAAGTAGATTTAAGATTGAAATTATCTATATGCATGGAATTATAAATTCTAGACTATCATAATAAATAAGAAACTCTGTAACATATCCTATAATAAATCTGAAAAGGAGTGTTTCAAGCAAATCTTTGCAGAGCCTTTAAAATCTCCACTTACTTTGAAGACCATGTACCAATGGAAAATGTTCATTCCTTAAAGGCAATAAAATTAATTTTAAGACTTGTTCTAACTCTGTAGGTATCCTTTTATTTCTAAGATCTCACTTATTCAGGGCTGAGATAATTGGACAATTTATATACACATTTTTTTTTTTTTTGTATACCCAGTAGAAACTCAGGTCAATTAAACTACATAGGGTAGTTTGTACTTTATTGAGTGTTATATCTCCAGGTCCCCTGGAATAAGGACGCTGGGATGGGGATCTATCTCAGTAGGAAGTGCCTTCAACAACCATGCCCAGGAGAGAAGCAGGATTTACAGGGGGAAGGTGGACCGTAGTATAGTTGCAACAGGGGACACTGCCAGTTCCTCGGAGAGCTGTGAAGCTGGAATGGCCCTTGTGCTGAGTTGTGGTAAAGGTCTGGCATTGATCAGGCATGGCATGCAGCTGCCTAGCAGACAGTGTCACCTTGGAAGGGGCAGCTCCTTCCATGGAGGACACCTGCTGGGGAAGAACCCAGTGTGAGCTATTGTTGTACAAACTCCCAGCAGCTGGAAAAATGAATGTCCCAGTCTTGAAGGAGGGGTCTGTGTGGCATGCCACGGACGTCTCTACTTGTGTCATCTCAAACTTCATGGCACCTAAATTGTCTCCAGGAAGTATCCGTCTATATGGATGGATTCCCTGGATGATGCCTATAGGGAGTTTCTGGGGGATGATCATAAGCAATACAAATATTCACATATTCACCAAAATAGAAAAGCGTACTTTGTCTCTCATAAAGCATTTCAGAGTTTTCAGTCTTTGAAGTTATATTTTTTAAAAATGTAACTATCATGGTTATCATCTGAATACCTCATTCTTATCTGATTGGAAAAATCTGTGTGTTTAAGACTTGCCAGGTGGAAAAACTCTTAACAACATGAAATTCTGATGACATAAATGCAAATGAAAATACAGGGAAACAGCTTTTAGGTTAGCACGGCTGCAGGATCTCAGTTTCAGATAGGGTAGGTGGACAGATAAAGCAAGTATAAGAAGGATATGTACAAAACAGTGGCCCAATATTGTAAGACTGAAAAAAAGCTCAGGAATACAGTGAACCTTTGATTTTTTTTTTCTTTTTGTTTATTTTCTTTTTGGTATTGGAGATGGGACCCAGAAGTGCTTCACCACTAAGCTATATCCCTAGCCTTTTTTATTTTTTATTCCAAGACAGGGTCTCTCTAAGTTGCTGGCCTTGAACTTTCGATCCATCTGCCTCAGCCTCCAAGTTGCTGGGATTACAGGCAAGCACCACTGTGCCTGGCCTGATGTTTTTAGATAGTCAGATTTTAAGCAAAAACAGGAGAGGGATATGTTCATTGCTTGGGGCAGATTGGGTATTCTTCCCTGTTGGTGGGGAAATGAGAACTGTCTGTTCGCTTCTGTTTCAAACTTGCTTTTCGAAGACATTGATCTTCAAGGAAATTTAGCACAGAAGAAGAGGGAATAGAAATCCTAGACAGTAAAAAAGAGCTAGTTAGAGTCACTCCACTTTATGTAATTTCGTTGCTTCAGATGGAGACAAATTATCTGCCAGGTACTGACTATTCTTTACAAGTAGAATTGGATACTCACTACTGGTGGTCTTTAAGGAATCAGAGGAGAGGGGAAAGAAAACCACAAAAAAGGAACAGATGTTACTTTGACACTTAACGAGAGGGACAAATGTTATTTTTGACACTGAGAGGGAGGATGAAGATGTATTCTGAAGTCACAAATTGGTGTGCTTGACTTAAATCACTAGGAACAATTAGGAGGGAAAACAATAAGATGCCTTAGATTTGAACTCTTATTTTGCTGTATTTACTGAATGATTATGATCGTGTCAAATAACCTCTTACCAGAGTGATCCAATTCAGAATTGTCAGTTACGTTATTTATAATCCTATTTACTATTTTTGTTTTTCACTTTCCCACACCTTCCAGGTACTCAAATTTGACAAATGCTGAAAGAATTCTCTGGCTTACACCTGGACTGTCTAGTGCAACCCCTCCCCCCAACTCCCTTCCGTTAACTACTCACTCACACCTGTGTTCTTTATTATTTTTGACTGACAACCAATTTTTCCAAGTCTGTCCCCTTCTAAGCCTTTCAAGTTCTATCTTTTTTCTATTAATTCTCTGTCAATTCCCTCCATGTACAAAGAGCCCAGGTCCAGTCTGGCTGAGCCCTTTCTCCTTGGGAGATAAGTGAAGTGGGAACAAATGGAGAATTGGAGGGAGGTAATTATGGGCTTCTTCTGGCAGCCCAGAGGAGTGGGGGAGAAGCTGAGATGCATTTCATTCCTGCAGTGAGCATCCAGGTATGTGCCTGGTGGAGAAACCCAGCAGGAACCCAACAGACAAAGCCCTGCCCTCTTGAGTTCATTGTGATTAGTATGAAAGAAGCAGAAAGAAAATGCTGAGGATGGATGAGGGTGTATGGGGGGGAGGGGGTCAGCCTTAGATGGGGTGGAGGAAAAGCCACTTTCAGGGGCTGACCTTTGAGTTAAGATCTGAAGGACAAAAAGGAATGTTTCAGGCGGAGGGAACAGCCAGGACATAAGTCCCTGAGCTTGACATGTTTGAAAAGCAGAAAGAAGAGGGCCTGGAGAGCAAAGGGAAAAAGAGTAAAAGTGATCCAGCAAGTCAGATTATGAGGTAGGCTGTGAGCCTTGCTGAGGACTTTTGAGTTTTATTCCAATAATATTCCAGTGAAATTGCTGATGGGTTTTGAACAAGGGAAGCTCCAAAATGATTCAAGTGTTGAAAGATGACTGGGATTTCTGCACAGGAATGCACAGTGGTAAGGCAAGAATGTAAGCAGAAAAACTAGTTAGGACACTGTGGCTGCTCTCCAGACAAAGGCTGATGTGCCTTGGACCAGGGCGACAGGGTAGAGATAAAAAAAAGTGGATGGATTGGAGGCAGAATAGCCACAAGCCTGGATTTGGGGGGGAGGGGAGGGCGGCCGGGAGTCAAGGATAATAAATTTTGGGGTTGAGCTGTTCCTTGTCATCCATGGAGATAGGGAAGGGTGGAAAAGGGAGAAGGAAGTCAAGGGTTATGTCTGAGTTGGCTACATTTGACAAGACTATTAGACACCCAACTGGAAATGTCAGGGAGGCATTTGGAGTGTATAAATGGATCTGGAGGTCAAGGGAGAGGTTAGAGCTGCACAGATAAATTTGGGTGTCATCACCAGAGGAGAGTATTCGAAGCCAGGAAATAGGATGAGCTCACTTAGCACTAGAAATAGCTGGAGAAGAGGGTCCAGCAACAAGTTGTAGGGTTGTCCAACACTTAGTGGTTTGGAAAGACACGCAGGAGCTGGCAAAGGAGAGGGAGAAGGAGTAACTGAAGGAGTAACTACTGAAAGCCAGAAGAGGGAGCTCTGTTGCATCCAGTAAGAGGTGGGTTTTCAGGGAAAAGTAATCATCTGGATCAACTTTTGTGGAAATATGGAGAAAGATGAGAAGAGAGAAGTATCCTTGAACTTGGAGCATTGGGGCGGGGGCTGCTGATGAATTTGAGGCAAGCAGTTTTAGCCAGATTCTATTGTTCTGATGTGTACATAAATTGTTGAGGAAGGGGAGGCACTGATTTTAGATGACTCTTTTTGGAGAACTGGCATTTCAAAGCAAAAAAGAAAGATGAGTTGGGGGGTGGGGAGGGATTATGGATTCAAAACAGGAGTGTGAAGGATATTGAAAAGGACAACCCCCAGCACAGGGAAAAGACAACTGTCTGACATGGAGGAAGAGGGAGGAGGAAGGCAATCATTAATTCTCTCCCTGTAACAATGGGTCCCAAGGGGAAAATAGCAGACTTCCATCCCTTTCCTGGTTCAATCCCAGCATCTCCACCAAAAGCAAAGATTCATCCCTTCCCAACAGTCATGAAGGAGGAGGCAATACTGAAACGCTGGGCCTTGGACTTTTACCCTTTCCCATTGCTGATGATGAGTCCCAGAAGGAGAAAAGTAAGTAGTAAAGCTCTGGGTAACATGGGTCTCAGAGGAAGAAGATACACAGTGAGCTCGGGCCGAGTTCTGAGCTTTCATTCCTTCCCAGTAACAATAAGTTTTGGAGTTTTTACAACTTTTTTTCCTGACTTCCCAAACCGACATATTCTGCTTGAGTCTCCAGTGATTAATTCACTCTCATTGTAGCCTATAAAACTCAGAGTCCTTCTGTAACTGGCAGCCGTTTTCTACCCAGAAAGTGAGCCCCTCCAGGGCCTGATTGATTGACTCCACTGCAGAAGAAAGGAAAGCTTGCTGATCCCTGTGAGGTCTGCTTCACTCCTGGTTATTTGTGTTTTCATAATGATGCTGAAACCATGTTGGTTATTTTTGCTTACAGAGCATGTTTATAGCTCGGGAGAATGATTCCGGGGAGAGGGAGGTTGATGATAGGTAGAGAAGAGATGGGCAGGTCTGTGATGGTAAGAAGGTGGGAAGGGCCAGGGTCCCCAGAACTGATTAGGGTTAACTGATTTTTGATGGGAGCAGGGACATTTTTTTTTCCATTGTAATTTATGAAATGGTTATGGACTGAATTGGTATCCTCCAAACTCATATTGAGACTGTAATCTCCAAAGTAAATATATTTGGAGACGGAGTCTTTAGGGAGTTAAACTTGAAGGAGGTCATAAAGGGTCTTGATCCAATAAAGCTGATATCATTATAAGAAGAGGAAGGCACCAGAAATTTCTCCCTTGTTCATGCATAAGGACCCAGAGAGAAGGTGCCCATCTGCAAGAGACAGCCTCACCAAAACCCAACGGCCAAGTCACCTTGATCTTGGACTTTCAGTCTCTAGAACTGTGAGAGAAAATACGTTTCAGTTTCCTAAGTCATTCATCCTGTGATGTGTTGTTATGGCAGCCCCAGCCAACTAACTGAGGCACGGAAGCCAAGGAGGATTTTAGACAGAAGGGAAGGATCATGGAAGTGTCACCCTCTGTGAGCTTCTGTTTTCTCCATTATATAAGATAAAGTCATCAGCTGAGAGTTAGTGTGGAATGGTGGATAGGGAAATTAGAAGGAGAGAAGAGAAGAAAAACAAACAATTTGATTGAGGAGTATGGGATCTATTCAGGAAACATAGTAGGGTTGCCAGGTGTCATTAAAGCCTGTTTGAAGTTCATAGTGCTGAATTTATAGTGAATCATTCAGGAGAATTTGACTTTATTTTTTTGTTCAATGAAATAATACGAGAAAACTTCCCAGACTTGAAGAATGAGACAGAATCCCAAATCTGAGAAGCCTACAGGATGCCAAACATGCAAAATCATAAGAGAACCACACCTAGACACATTATAATGAAGATGCCCAACATACAGNCTCACTCCAGTAAGATTGGCAGCCATTATGAAGTCAAACAACAACAAGTGCTGGCGAGCATGTGGGGAAAAGGGTACACTTGTACATTGCTGGTGGGACTGCAAATTGGTGCGGCCAATTTGGAAAGCAGTATGGAGATTTCTTAGAAAGCTGGGAATGGAACCACCATTTGACCCAGCTGTTCCCCTTCTCGGTCTATTCCCTAAAGACCTAAAAAGAGCATACTACAGGGACACTGCTACATCGATGTTCATAGCAGCACAATTCACAATAGCAAGAATGTGGAACCAACCTAGATGCCCTTCAATAGACAAATGGATAAAAAAAATGTGGCATTTATACACAATGGAGTATTACTCCGCATTAAAAAATGACAAAATCATAGAATTTGCAGGGAAATGGATGGCATTAGAGCAGATTATGCTAAGTGAAGCTAGCCAATCCCTAAAAAACAAATGCCAAATGTCTTCTTTGATATAAGGAGAGTAACTAAGACCAGAGTAGGGAGGAAGAGCATGAGAAGAAGATTAACATTAAACAGGGATGAGAGGTGGGAGGGAAAGGGAGAGAGAAGGGAAATTGCATGGAAATGGAAGGAGACCCTCACGGTTATACAAAATTACATACAAGAGGAAGTGAGGGGAAAGGGAAAAAAAAGAACAAGGAGGAGAAATGTATTACAGTAGATGGGGTAGAGAGAGAAGAGGGGAGGGGCGGGGATAGTAGAGGATAGGAAAGGCAGCAGAATACAACAGACACTAGTATGGCAATATGTAAATCAGTGGATGTGTAACCGATGTGATTCTGCAATCTGTATACGGGGTAAAAATGGGAGTTCATAACCCACTTGAATCAAAATGGGAAATACGATATATCAAGAACTAAGTAATGTTTTGAACAACCAACAATAAAAATTAAAAAAAAAAAATGGTTGATTCTGCTTATTTTAGCCCCTGGCCAACTCTGTGGCCAACTACCTTGCAAAATTGTCAGTGCTTCCACGTAGGACAATGCTTAAGTGAGAAATTTCAGAGTGTAACACTGTGTAAGGAGGGTATTTGATATTTTCCAAATGCCAACAATAATTTGATGGAAAAGGCATCAAAGAACTATCATTTTATTATACTTTTAAAATTTGTTCTAATTAGTTATACATGCCAGCAGAATGCATTTTGACATATTGTCCATAAATGGAGCACAGCTTCTCCTTCCTCTGGCTGTACGAGATACAGAATCACATCAGTCATGCAATCTTACATGTACGTAGGGTAATAATGTCTGACTTATTCCACTTTCCTTCCCACTCTCACACCCCTTCCCTCCCCTCACTCACCTCTGCTGTACCCAAAGTTCTTCCATTCTTTCCTAGCCCCCACCTTTATGAATCACCATCTGCATATCAGAGAAAACATTTGACCTTTGTTTTTTGTGGCGATTGGCTTATTTTGCTTAGCATACTATTCTCCAGCTCCATTCATTTCCCTGAAAATGCCATAATTTCATTCTTCTTTAAGACTGAATAATATTCCACTATGTATATATACCACCTTTTCTTTATCCATTCATCTGTTGAAAGGCACCTAGGTTGGTTCCATAGTTTAGCTATTGTGAATTGAGCTGCTGTAAACATTGATGTGGCTGCATCACTGTAGTATGCTGATTTTAAGTCCTTTGTGTATATGCTGAAGAGTGAGATGGCTGGGTCAAATGGTGGTTCTATTCAAATTTTCTGAGGAATCTCCAGACTGTTTTTCAGAGTGGTTGTACTAATTTGCAGTCCGACCAGCAATATATGAGTGTGCCTTTCCCCCACATCATCACTAGCAGTTATTGTTGCTTGAATTCTTGATAATTGCCATTCTGACAGGAGTGAGATAGAATCTTAGTTTTGATTTGCATTTCTCTCATTGCTAGAGATGTTGAACATTTTTTCATTTATTTGTTGACCAATTGTACTTCTTCTTCTGGGAAGTATCTGTTCAGTTCCTTAGCCCATTTATTTATTTGTTTATTTGGTGTTAAGTTTTTTGAGTTCTTTATATATACTGGCGATAAGTGCTCTATCTGAGGTGTGTGTGGTAAAGATTTTCTCCCATTCTGTAGGCTCTCTCTTCACATTATTATTTCCTTTGTTGAGAAGAAGCTTTTTAGTTTGAATCTATCCTATTTATTGATTCTTGATTTTACTTCTTGTACTTGAGGAGTCTTTTTAAGGAAGTCAAGTCCTAATCCAACATGATGGAGATTTGGGCCTACTTTTTCTTCTATTAGGTGTAAAGTCTTCTGTTCTAGTGCCTAAGTCTTTGATCTACTTTGAGTTGAGTTAGAACTATTATTTTAATTTCAGGAATCTTAAGCAAAGAGTTACAGGAACTCTGAAGAAAAATATGGACTGCATGTACTTTTATATCCAGAATTGCTCAGGCAGAATGAGTATGTGATAAGACTTGTAAATTCTTAATTACATTCAATTGTATCTAATCAAGAGATTTTAAAAAGTTGAGAAAATATATATTACTTCTGGGAGAAAAGTAGAGAGTTACGGACAAAAAGATAATAAGTAGTTGAAATAGAGAGAAGTATTCAATGTATTCAATGCCTAAGGGGGGAAAAAAACTTCACAGCTGCAATAAAAGTTATCATTCTGAATATTCTATTTCTTGAATTAAAAAATTTATTCTGTCTTTGATTAGAGGTGGGAAAAGTGTGGTCTTAGATACCAGAGTGCTAACATTTTATTTGCTTATCTCAAATTCTCTTATATTAACATGCGCTTATATTGACTATTGGCCCATTCTGTAAGCCTCTGTAAGAGGCCTGTATATCAGGAAAACACAGGTTCAGATAAAATGGGAACACCTTCATGCAGCCATTTTGATGTAGTGGTGACTGGTTCCCAAGGCTCAGAGAGGCCTTTCCTTCAGGGGATAGTCAATGAGTCCTCCCTGAAGCCAATCCCAGTGCTCAGCCTTGTTAGTTTGCACTATCTCCTCCACCTATTGGCCAACACTTGATTGCAAGAATGGTATGTTTTTTTGTTGTTGTTGTTTTGTTTATTTTTTGTTTTTGTTCTTTTTAGTTATACACGACAGTAGAATGTTTTTTGACATATCATACATACACATGAATATAACGTCCCATTCTTGTGGTTGTACATGATGTGGAGTTACAATGGTCATTTATTCATATATGAACATAGGAAAGGTATGTCTGATTCATTCTACTGTCTTTCCATTTTCATTCCCCCGGATCCTGCCCAATTCTGTGAACCTCCCTCCCCCAACCTATGTGAGTCAGCATACACATATCAGAGAGAACAAAGAGAACATTTGGTCTTTGTTTTTTTGGGGGGATTGGCTTATTTCACTTAGCATGATAGTCTCCAATTTTATCCATTTACCAGCAAATGCCATAATTTCATTCTTCTTTAAAGCCAAGTAATATTCCATTGAATATATATATCACAGTTTCTTTATCCATTCATCTATTGATGGGTGTCTAGGTTGGTTCCACAATTTAGCTATTGTGAATTGAGCTGCTATAACATTGATGTGGCTGTGTCACTATAATATGCTGATTTTAAGTCCTTTGAGTACAGACCAAGGAGTGGGATAGCTGGGTCAAATGGTGGTTCCATTCCAAGTTTTCTAAGGTATCTCCATACTGCTTTTAATAATGCTTGCACCAATTTGCAGTCTCACCAGCAATGTACAAGTGAACCTTTTCCCCCACATCCCTGCCAACATTTATTGTTACTTGTGTTCTTAATAATTGAAGAATGGTATGGTTTTATGATCAGAGGAAGGTTCAAGGGGGTCCTGGAGAGGGGACCCTCAACTCAAAATGAGTGGGATTCTTGACAAATGTTACAGAAAAGAATTTGAGCACATGCTAGATGGAGGTACAGGTATAGACTTATTTAGGAAAACAAGGCTTACACACTGGAAAGGAAAGAGAGAGTGTGGGGGCTATCTTGAGAGTAAGAAGCAAGGCCTTGGCCTAAGTTTTTAACATTTATAGAGCAACAGTATCTAGGGCCTGAACTAGAGGTGGAGTAAGGGCAGGATTATATAATTTTGTGCCAATTTCCTTTGTGCTGGGCAGTGTCCTCACATCATGCTACTTCCTATAGGCAAGAACGTGGCTGTAATGATGCAGGCTGGGTTGTCAGCATTTGCTCATTTCACATTTCAGCTGTTCGTGGGCATCTCCTACATTCCAACTGTCGGTGGGCACTTTCCTTTTGAGATGCAGTGTATTTTTCTTATATCTCCAAATTCCTGTATCTCATTTTGAGGAGCCCCTCTTTGATCAAAATTTGGGACCTGCTTCATAATTAGTTCTACTTTAGAGCCTTTGATTGAGTTAATAATTTTTTTTTTTTTGAGCCCCAATCAAGGGGGAGAGGGATTGGCTTGGCTAGTCGGTGGGTGAATGGGACAGGATGAGGCTCTGGGAGACCAGTCATGGGGTGGGGAGAGCAGATGTTTTCTAGGGCAATAAGATCCAAAATACTGGTCATGTGAGGTTGGTCACAGTGATTGCTAACCTTGGCCAAGAGACATCTTCAGAGGTGAAAACTGAGAAGGCAAAAGGCAAAAAGGTGAAAGTTGAGACTTGGGTAGGCATGGGCAGGTTGGGGAGGCAAGAAGAACCACTGCAGAGAGAGCTTAAATGGTTGCATTACTCTAAACAGGCAAGCTGTGTCTCTTTTTTGGTTTTGCTTAAAGGCAACAGGGTTGGGAGTGGGGGCAGAAAAAAACATTCCTTAAAAGCATTTTTGAAATGCAAATATGTTCATTGTGAGGTGTGATACATTAAAAGCTCATTACAGCTCAGTGCCATGCATGATCCTGCTCACAAAGGCTAGTCTTTCAAATAAATAAGAAATGGGACTCTGAATTGGTTAAAGAGCAAGAACAGATAGATACCTTCCAGGTAGTAGGTGCTTTAGAGGGAAAACCTGAGAGGTCTTGGAAGAGAGGTCTTTCAGGTGAATGGAGACAGTTCCTGGACTCCGCCAAGTTAAAATGGGAGAGAGAGCAAAGCAAAAAAGGAAGAACTTGAACAAAAATATTCATAACAAGACAAAGCAGCTCAGATTTAACTAGATTCAGATAATTCCAAATTGTAAGTGAAATAACAGCAGGACATTTTATCATCTGGGAAATTGTGAATAAGTAGATGAGAGATTAATACACTATAATGTAATCAAGAGTTCAATTTTGTTGAGTAGGTTTATTGCTCCTGAGTCGCCTGAAATGACACTTGATTGACTGTACTTCTCAGAACCTAACACCACATTCAAGTAATTTTATTCCCTCTTTTCAAAGATTATTACTTTGGGCTGTTTCCTTGTTGAATTTCATCTGTAATTATATTGCTTCATCATGTGATTGATAGGTCTCATGGGATGCTCTCCTAACCTTTCCTAATTATAGTTTACCTAAGCACAGTAAATTTAGTTAGGCAGTTCTCTTATACATTCATCAAATATTAATAGGGATATTTGAATAACATCATTTAAAATACAGTAAAATCTCAATTAAATAGAATGAACAGATATTGCATTCATCTTGTTAACTGAATCTTATAATTAACTGTGGGTTAATCGGAGGATTCTTTTGCTTCTCATTCTTCCTGTTGACTTTTTTTTCTAAGATGTTATATTCTATTTTTCAGCCTGACCCCCCTCAGAATTTACTTTTCCCTGGATGATTTTCGATATTGCAGACCTCAGGTTTAGTTTTTCATTTATTTTTTTTCATTCATTTGTTTGAATTTATTAGAAGGGAACTAACAGATAAGGAAGAAATTCATTCCAGAGACAGATATGGAAACAATAAACTAGTGAACCAAGGGCAAACCCCAGAAGTTGGTTTAAAAAAAAATGCTAGGTAATAGTTTCTTTTTTTTTTCATCATTGTCTTATAAAATGTAGGTCATAGGGAAAAAAAGGTTGATCGACAGCAAGATTCTGGTGGACTTCCTGTAAACCACATGAAGTAACTTGATTCCCTCTTGGCATTCCAGAATTTTAAAAATCATCCTTTTTTGACAGAACTTTTGGCCTCATTTCATGTTTATAAAATTGCCACTGAAAGACAAGTTATCCCCTGGCTATTTATTTATTTATTTTGTGACATTCCCTTCTTGCCATTTTATTTCAGATTTAAGGTACCCTTAAATGTTTGGACATGACTCCTGAGAGACTGTTTTGCCCTGATCTTTGTTCTGAGGATGCTAATCTGATCTCCACAAAGAAGCCCCAAAGAGCCTTTAAAAGATGTGAAAACGTTTACCAGTTCTGAATGATAAAGGGTCGAGTTAGGATTTTGTTCACTGCTCTGGTGTGCTGGGCAGCCCATTTTTGTAGTGTTTAGGTTTTCGTGATGTATAATTTCCCAGGAGCCTCCACGCTGATTTAGGCCGCCTCCCCAAATTGGCTGTCAGCCTTGGATTGTTTTAATTGGTTCACTTTTCTCTGCTTTCCTGGCCGGAAATGGACACACCATCCTATTAAACTTTATTCATTGATTTGTTTTTCAAAGAAGTTTCCATAAAATCCTTTATAGGAAGTTCCCAGTTTTTTAACATAATGATTTTCTGAAAATGAATATCAAAGCGAATGTATAAAGTTAAGCTATAGACTTACAGATTATGAGAGAGTTTTCACTCTGAAATGATTACACTTATTTAAAAAATAATAGTTATTGGTCAAAACTTCAAGCATTTGTTTAAAAAAAAAAAGTAAGAAAACCTCTTTTTTGATACTAGGGATTGAACCCAGGGATGCTTTATTTACATGGAGCTACATGCTCAGCCCTTCTTATCCTTTATTTATTTATTTTTATTTTGTGGTAAGGCCTTGTGAAGTTGTTTAGGTCCTTGCTAAGTTGCTGAGGCTGGCCCTGTACTTGGAATTCTCCTGCCTCATCCTTTTAGCCACTGGGATTACAGGTGTGCACCATTGCACCTGGCTAAGTATTTAAATTCTTGAGTGTTAAAGTGGCTGTAGGGCTCTCTCCACAGTAATATCACATTTGATATGGGTAAAAGATATCATCTCATTAAAATTCCTATATAAATACTAAAGAAAGACATTCAGGAAGATCTTAGAAGATGGAGAGACCTCCCGTGTTCTTGGATAAGCAGAATTAATAGTGTCAAAATGGCTATGCCATCAAAAGCACTACACAGATTCAAATGCAACTCCCATAAAAGTTCCAATGATGTCCTTCATAGAAATAGAAAAAGGAGTCATGAAATTCATTTGGAAAAATAAGAGGCTCATAAGAGCCAAAGCAATCCTTAGTGAGAAAAGTGAAGCAGGAGGTATCACAATACCAGATCTTAAATTATAATACAGAACTATAGTAACAAAAACAACTTGGTACTTGCACCAAAAACAGGCAAGAAGAGCAATGGAACTGAATAGAAGACCTAGAGACAAGCTCACATGAATACAGTTACCACATACTAGAGAAAGTCCCCCAAAACATACATTGGAGAAAAGAGCCTCTTTAACAAATGGTGCTGGGAAAACTGAAAATCCATACATAATAGAATGAAATTTAACTCCTATCTCTCACCCTGCATAAAACTCAAAAGTGGATCAAAGACCTAGGAATTAGACCAGAAACCTTGCACACACTAAAGGAGAACGTAGGCCCAACACTTCAACATATTATTAGCTCAGGAACCCACATCTTTAACAAGACTCCTAAAGCTGTAGAAGTAAAATAAAAAATCAATAATCAATTGGATGGCATCAAACTAAAAAGCCTCTTTACAAGAAAGGAAACAATTAAAAGCTAGAAGAGAGAACCTACAGAAAGAGAGTAAATCTTTGCCACTTGACCTTAGATAGGATGCTAATTTCCAAGGATATACAAGGAACTCAAAAAACTTAACACTAAAAATGCAAATAACTCAATCAATAAATGGGCAAAGGGACTGAACAAGCACTTTATAGAAGAAGAAATACAAATGATCTACAAATATATGAAAAAAATATTCAACATCTCTAGCAATTAGAGAAATGTAAATTAAAACTACATGGAGAGTTCATCTCACTCAGAATGGCAATTATCAAGAACACAAGTAACCGGGCTGGAGTTGTGGCTCAGTGGTAAAGCACTCACCTAGCATGTGCAAGGCGAGCACCACATAAAAATAAATAAATAAAATAAAGGTACTGTGTCCAATTACAACTAAAAAAATATTAAAAAAAGAATACACGAAACAATAAATATTAGTGAGGATGTGGAGAATGCTCATACTTTGTTGGTGGGACTGCAAATTGGTGCAATCTCTCTCTATAAAGCAGTATGTCCATATATAAAAACATCACAGTGAATTCCACCATTGTGTACATCCACAAGAATGGGGTCCTAATTAGAATAAGATATACTCCATGCTTGCATAATATGTGAAAACGGATTCTACTATCCAAACTAAAAAAGAAAATTAAAAATTAAAAAAAAAAATTCTATCTCAAAATGTACTTCTGTGGGAGTGAAGAAATATTTAGTTGTCAGAAAAAAAATTATTCATTTATTTGGTTGTGAAGTTACTGGGTGTGATGACATGTTTAATATGGACACTTAGACATTGATATAACTGACGTTGAAAGACTTTTCCAGAATTTGCACCCTTTGATGTTTTGCAGAAGCAACCAGCATCTTCTGGCTGTCTGTCATGGAGTTTGTCCACTTCAGGGCTGCATTTACTGGGCTGGATCCAGTGCTGAGCCTGACTAAAGATTTTAGCCTTGATGGAGGCTGCTTTATGTTCCCCATAGCAGAGCTTTTGGGAGTCTGAGCTGTGCATCTGAGTTAGAAAAGCAATTATGTTAAGTGTTCTCAGTACATAAGTCTCCTCTTATATTATTTCTTTTGTTGAGCTTTTTATCACAGAAAAAAACACACAATACTTACTGACGTGATGGAGCTCATTTTACTCTTGTAATTTTCCAAGTATTTCATTGTTTTTTCTACTCACACTTCACTTCTCGATAGGACAGCTCTCACATTTCTGGTTTATGAAGTCTTACTATAAATGATTAAGAAAAAGACAATCAGGGACTCGATCCATGACACCTTAAAGACCTTGTTACTCAAAGTGTGACCCTTGGTCCAGTGGACTGATACCACCTGAGCTTGTTAGAAATGCTACATATTAGGCCTCACCCCAGCTCTACTGAACCACCATCTGTATTTTAATAAATTTTCCAGGAGATTCACAGGCATGTGGCAGTTGGAGAAATGCTGCTTCAACAGGCATGCCAAAGCAATAACTACCCCCACTGCAGGGACTTCTGCTTCTGAACACTGCATATGAAGTGGACTCTCCTTTCCAGTCTCTGTGCAGAACATTCTATGCATTATCTTTTCACATCTTGCATCACATCCATCCAAGAGCAGGCATTATCCCCATTTTGCACATGAGGATGCTGAAAGCCTAGAAAGGTTAAATAATTTTTCTAAGGTTAATCATCTAGTGTGTAGTGAAGTAGAGATTTGAATTATTGCCTTTCTGCCACTAAAGTTTATCTTCCTGACCAGTGTCCTCTGTTTACTGGATAAAAAAAAAAATGTTTTCAGCCTTCTCATTTAGGGTGGCAAAAGATAACTTTTTATAAAAAGGTAAAACCAAGACTCTGATGTAGATGTGAAAATGAATACTTTAAAAAGATTTTATGTGACTTATCAATGAAGAAATTGGTAGGTGTTATCACCAGTTTGAGGGACGATCTACAGAACAGACACATTTGTAGATCAAGAGTATTTTGACAAATGTGCAAAAGGGGGTGAAACACATTTTTTCTTGGTGTGTGTGTGTGTGTGTGTGCGCATATGTATGAGTTGTCTTGCCACTGGACATAATTCATTTGCATGCCTATAAAAAAGAATTATTTTGCATTGCTATTGTTATCTACAATGTACAGAACTGAAAAATTGCTCTGTTAAGGAAAAAAATTATTCATGACCCTTGTTAAAATGGTAAGGAAGATTTTATTCAGGACTGTCGAGACAGATATTACTGAAATGGGTTTTTGCAGGAGATGAGAGTAGGCTCAACTCCAAATATAAGCTAAAGTAGAAATTTAGAGCTAATGAGCAGGGGGTGGGGTGGGGGGGTTCAGTGGATGGAAATTTACTAAGAGGAAACTTCAGGGGTGAGAGGGGATTCTGTCTAGACTGACATGATAGGATTTTTTTTTTTTTTTTTTTGCTGAAGGCAGCCTGTAATGATCAGATGTCACTTAGAGAGGTGGGCCATGAAGATTTTGATTAGATAATGAGGATTATCAGATAGCAAAGGTAGGGATTCTGACTAAAGTGACTTAGCAGGGGAATTGATAAAATTGGGTTCTTGAGGACATGCCCAATAATAGGAACTAGTTGAAAAGACCTGAGTAGAGTTTGGTCAAGGAGAGAATCAGCTCCCATAGAATCAGTTAACCTGGAGGAGCAGGTGGTTCTCTAGACAATGAAATAGTTCTCCACCCAAGAGCAAGTTTTCTCTGTAAGAGGAGGCAGAATATCACAGTGGTTAAGAACACAGAACCATAGTATATGGCTTCAAAACCACTCCATGTCTAACTAGGAGAGTGACTTTGGGGATGTCTTTTAATCTTCTGGCGCCTTATTTTCCTCATCTATAAAATGAACCTAGCACCTAACTTGTATGCTCATTGTGAAGAGTAAATGAGATGTTATATTTGTAAAGTGCTTAGCACAGTATGTGGTACCTGCAACCATCCCATCTATGTTGTTATTATGACTTTCATTCTGAACCATAAGAGAATGTTTGCATCAGAGACTGTGGATATTGTTATTAAAAATATACACATTTGGGCTGGGGATGTGGCTCAAGCGGTAGCGTGCTCGCCTGGCATGCGTGCGGCCCAGGTTGGATCCTTAGCACCACATACAAACAAAGATGTTGTCTCCGCTGAAAACTAAAAAAAAATAAATATTAAAATTTTCTCTCTCTCTCTCTCTTTAAAAAAATATACACAGTATATCAATGATTTCCAAACATAAATACACTAAAGAAAGATTAAACAATCTTGGCTGTATAGAATAAGAAAAAAGTTTGTTTTAAAAAAGACTTAATTTGTTAGCTCTGAAATTACTGTGAGATATGGTGTGATGGGAAGGTAAAGAAGAAGAAAAGAAAAAAATCACAGAAAGAGCCTTAGAGACATCACACTGAGAGCCAGGTGTGATGGTGCAGGCCTATAATCCTGGCAGCTGGGAGGAAGGGAGGGAGGAAGGTAGATCATACTGGAGATACATTCCACCTTGACTCTGCCCTTCCAAGTCTGCCTTAAGCACCCAAGGAGCTCACATTCTGGACCAGTGAGACATGGCTGCTCCAAAGTTTGTCACTTGTTCCCAATCTGCTCCGATTTTATTTTTTCTCTACTTTGCTAAAGATGATTTCGAAATTTAGGATCTCACTCTTGTCATCTAGATTTGAAGTTTTCATACATCCTTATATCAAAACTTGTCCTGGGTCACTGGGTTCAATCGTCAGCACCACATATAAATAAATAAATAATAAAAAAGGTACATCAACAACTAAAAAATATTTAAACAACAATAACAACAACAACAAAACCTTGTCCTTTTGGTAACCTTGCTTAGGCCTACTTGGGGAACTTGGCATTTGCTGACTGCCCCAAAGGTCTCACACCTAGGCCAGGTCCCTCTGCTCCTCTTTGGGGCAAGCTGTGGAGTGGAAGGGGACTGAAATTCCCAAGAGGCTCCACTCTGTTAGGTTTGTTATTGTAAATCCTTCCTTTAAAGTTACAGAGATGGGCAGTGATGGGGTTAAAGATGTGAGAGAACATTTTGTGCTTCATCCGGTAAGTTTGCTTTGTTTAGATCACATACCTCTTTGAGTTATCTGACTCTGATCCTATGGGAGCTATTTGACAACTCTAAGTTGTGGTTAACTGATAGCAATGCAAAATAATTCTTGTCTGTAATTATGCAAATGATGCTGTATCTGGTAGAGAGCCAAAACTGATCAGGGGAGGCAAAAGCCAGTTTTTGCCTCCATTTGCAAATTTATCTCAATATTACTGATTTATAAATGTGTTGGAGCTTTAGATTTTTCTTTTTACTAGTTCCCTTATTATGAGCAAAGTAAAATTCTTAATACATATTCATTATCTGTATGAGAGTTACGATTTTACATTTTTGAAAACTCCACAATAGTAGGGGGCAAGGATGCCTTATGGTAACTGATTTAATAGTAGAGAGCTAGTTCATTAATCTTCATCAAGGTTAACTGGAAAAAAGAAAAAAAAAAAACAGATAAAATCCAAGTAAGCAGAGATTATCTGCAGAATATTTTACAATTTAAGTTGCTAGCAATGTTCCCATATAAAAGAATTGAAATTCTATGTGGTCATTTTAAAAGCAATTCCCATATCTTCAATTAAATGACAAGACACCAAAACACAGATTCATGGTTTCTTGAAATTAATGATTAAGGAAAATAGCTCGCTTTCCTTCTGCACACTCAGATCGTACCTGTATGTTCACTTGTCTGTCCTCCCTGGCTGGCTGTTTGCTCCAAGGCCACAGTGACCTGGTCTTGCACATGACTCTCTCTCTAGTATCTTCCCCTCTCTCTGGCACACGAGTGACTAAATAAAGAAGCAATACAGGATCTACCCCTCGTCTTTGGAGGTGCCAAGATCTGATTTTGTCGGTTTCTGGGTCTAATGGGTATTTCTAAGGCTGTGAGGATGATTTAGAAACTAGAATATTACTTTGTCGATTAAAGAGAGTAATCAAACTAGACAGTGGTCTAGTTTGCTTGCTGAGCTTGGAATCAAAGCAGGGGTAATCACTATGGCATCTGTCCTGGGGACACCTTGGCCTGCCACATGCCTCTTTGGGGATGAGGTGGGGGCGGGGTTTCTGTTGGTGGTCTGGACATTTTGAGGGCTGTTCAAATGTTTCTCTGGAATGAAGAAGGAGTCTGAGAAGTATATGGAAAGCATTTCTTTTCTTTAGGCTTTCTTATTTAGGAAATATGCCTTGAGTATTAATACATTCACTCTTCAGAGAATAAGATTGATTTGGCTTTAAGCTTTACATTTAGATTTACAATCCAGTTTTGTCCCTATTATGGTCACCAGAAATAGAATTTGGATGTTCTTGAAACTCCTTAGTCACTTGTATGCAGATTTTTCCTTGAGATGTTTTACTTGGCCAGGGGACTGATTGCAGGATTGCATGATTACAGGTCATACTCAGAAGGTGACATTAATTCTGTTTCAGAGGTCTTTGTGGATGATCACTAAGTACTGACGACATTATTTTGTAGGGATTGAATAACTTGTTTCCTTTGAGAGAGATTCTTTGTGTTACCAGAGTTTTAATTTTTATTATTTTGTAATGGCCAATGTTGTCTCTAAGTATCTTGCTTTTCTGTGAAATCTTGCCAGCTGGTATTGTAAAGTGATCGCTTTCAACTGAAGAATGACTTATAAAGATAGATTTTTTTTTTTAAAAACCACAGCATCCACACAGATAACAGTGAGAGCAGAAAAGCTTGTTTTTGTGTGTCTTTTCCTCCCAATCTTATTAAAGATTTTTTTCCCCCCTGACATACTGAAGTGATGAAAATGTGCCTGAAGGCTTGGTTGCCAAAACCAAACAAATAAATTCTATAATTAAATAATAAAAGCAGTCAGAATCCATAATATAAGACTTGCAGGGAATGGAAAAAAGAGGAATTTGTACCATTTAATGATTAGCAAACTGTCAGTGAACTCAGTCAGGGGACAGATGGTGGATGGCTTTGCCCGTCCTACTAAGGAATGGAGAGCATGGTTGCAAGAATGATGGGGGCTGTGGGGGACCTTGGGGAAGGGAAATGACATGATCAAACACACACCTGAGACAGCTCACCTTGGGGCATTGAGGATAGAAATGAAGGGAAAAGAGGTAGGTTGCATTGTGAATGAGAGGCAAGGCAAGAGATAGATTAGCAGAGTGAATTTGTGTTATTTCGCTTTTTGTCACTGGGACCAAAATACCTGATAAGAACCATTTAGAAAAGGAAAACGTTTATTTGGGGCTCACAGTTTCAGAGGTCTCAGTCCATGGTCAGCCAACTCCATTACTCTGGGCCTGAGGTAAGGCAGAACATAATAGTGGAAGAGTGTGGCAGAGGAAAGCTACTCAGGTTGTGGTGACCTAGAAGCAGAGAGAGAGAGAGAGGTGGGGAGGGGAGAGGGAGGGAGAAGAAGAGGGAGCAAGGGGGGAGAGAGAGATGGAGTGCCAGTAATCCAGGGACAAGATATAGCTTCCAGGGGCATGCCCCCAGTGACCTACTTCCTCCATCCATGCTCTACATGCCTGTAGTCACCATGCACTACCATTCAGCTATCAGTGAATTAATCCAATAAATAGGTTAATCTACTGATGAGGTCAGAACCCTAATCATGGCTTAAAAGCCCTACTTCTGACCCTTGCTGCATTGGGGATCATGCTTTCAACACATGAGCTAAGCCATAATGGAATTATCTTGCCTTAGATTTTGAAATGGTAGAAAATTGAGCATAAGAAGAAGACCGGAGTAGGGAGAGTGTAGAGGTCCAGTTCAGAGAAGGGCCTGACCTCAGTGCAGACAGAGGATGGGTAGCAGGTAGATTATCCTTATTTGAGAGGGGAGACACTTCTTTCTCTGATATGGAAGTTCAGGATGACTGACTGCTGAAGATTCATTCACACCCAGAAGCGTCATGTTTCTCTGACACAGGAAGTATGATTAAATGAGAAGTTGGGACAGCAGAGAATATGGGCGAACGCAATAGAATTATGAAGGTATCGGGTAGCCATTGAGAGAACTGGGATTTGGAATCATTATTTAAGGTATACAAAAGGCCTAACAATTTGGACACCATTTATCAAGACACCAGCCCATCCACCTGTCTGATATTTTTCTAGAAGCTGTCAGGGTCAGGCATGCAAATATCTTATGCCAGAAGCCATCTTGTACCATGACTGCATATTTGCAAGGTGGATGTGAGAGGATTTCAATGAACTGGGAGTTGAGAGTATGGTAAGATGCAAGGAATGCTACACATGGGCAGGCAGGGAAGTTTGCACAGTGACACGTGGCAGAGATCAGGATCCCATAGTGGAACAACTAAGGAAGCAATGGTCGAACAGTTATAGCTGCTCTGGGAGGCTTCAGGTGCTAACCTGCTCTATCTCCCTAGCAGATCTCCAGCAGGAGGACCACTGTCCCTTCCATGACCTGTCCTTTTGGGAGACACTCTCACTGTAGGATTTGGCAGTGCATATATGAGCTGATCTTTTTCTCTGGCTTAGCTAATTTGGCAAGTTTTAAGAAAGTTTTTTTTTTTTTTAAACCAGAAAATTGGAATGAAGCAGAAAATTTAAAAGAAAAGAAAAATGTCTTACTTCCAGCCTACTTAGTATAGTCCCAGGGTTTTGGTTGGTTAGAGTATACCTGGTAGCACTCCTGAGTCCTGTTCTAGTTTCTCTCCCAGCACTCAACTGCTCAGACCACTGACTTGAGCTAGTTTAAGCAGGGGGAGGTGGAGAGGATCCCTCTCCATTCATATCTTGGACTTCTATTTGAAAAGAGCTTCCTGGCAGCAGTTTGTGATGGGCCCCACCTCTGTGAAAGCATCTTGGACCCTTTCGAGTTTGTTTAGTCAGCATTCTCTAGAGGAACAGAATCCACAGGAAGTATAATTATAAAAAGGGGGCTTCTTAGGTTGGCTTATGCGACTAGAAGCTGGATAGTCCACAATGCTGTCTGTGGGCTGGAGAGCTGCACGAATCAGTAGCTGCACAGTCCAAGAGGCTGCAGCCCCCAAACAAGAGGGATCAATGGTGCTACCCTAGCTCAAGACCAAAGGCTTCTGGAGAATCACTGTTAGAGTCAGCTTTGGAAGGGTGAAAAAGCAAGAGTCTGATATCCTCAGATGATTGCACCAGCAATCCAGAAACCATTCATGAAGAATGGAGCTTGCATCTGCTGCTACTTCCTTCTTCTTCCAACTTTTATTCCATTCAAGCCATCATCCTATTGGACAGTGCTGCCCATGCTTTGGAAGGGTCTCCATTTTAATTGGCTATCCCACATGCCAATCATTCCTAAACATACCCTCACTGACACACGCATAAGCTTGTTAATCCTTGGCATCTCTTAATCCAATCAAGTCGACAATTCAAGCTAACCATTACAGAGTTCTTTCTGATGTCCAGCCCTTTTGGATGGGCCATTCTGACCTGATCTCTGGTAACCCTTCCTAGGGTTACTGATCAGCCCACCCTTGTCCTGTGGCAACCTCTGTACAACTCTGATTCTGAGTCTTTGGAGTTCCTACTTTCATGTCAGTCAACTTCTGTGGCCTTTGATTTGACTGAGAGACATTCCCCAAACAGAAATTAAAGGGAATTTACCCTAATGTCTTCCTCTGCAGAGTGTGCCAACCTCTCAAGTGGCATCCATCCGCCCACAGGTCCTGTCTTTTTCCAGCTCAGAACTGAGTAGTTTTCTTTTTCTTGAGCACGTTTGAATGACTTCAGATGAAAAGGAAGAAAACTCTGAAGATTATGAAAGAAAAGGAGACAAGAGAGGCACAGAAAGCAAATAAACTATAAAGGGCTTCCCTGTGCGTTCCTCTCATTATAAAATGACTTCCTATAGATATGGGCAGTTTCCAAACTCAGTGGTACTAACAATGATTGACTCAAGGGAGGAACACTATAATGAATTTAGAAGAATGAGAACACAAAATTTATTGATTGATTTTTGTGTGTCAGTTGTTTTTACACACCTCCTATTTAATCTCTTTGCTTTATGGAGGAGGAATTTTAAAAAGGCAACCATTAAGCTGAAAGGCTAATAAGGTCAGAGTGGAACCCAGATGCAAGGCTGGCCCCACCGAGGGAGTTGTCTTCTCCCCATGACTGCATTCTGTCATCTCCACTTTTACCCCAGGTACTCTTATTTTGCTTTCCATGTATCCCCTCCATTTTTTAGTTGGGCAAACCTATTTTGAGTTTTTATAAAGGAAGATACTCTCCAATTTAAGGAAAGGTATAGAAGACATAATTACATTGGTGCCTGGTTGTCACAGCTTCACAATCTAATATTATAAAGCCATCATAATTCAAAGCACTGCTAGCTTGGTAATTCACTTCATTAATGGTGCTGCCTGAATAAAACATAGAGCAAATTAGAAATAAACAAATCCTTGGAAAGTATTATAATATATCCAGAAAGCACAAAAGGTGAGGCATATAGACAGAAGGAGAGAGAGAGAGAGGAAGAAAGTGGTGGGGAAAGAAATCATAACAGGATTAAGAGGGATTTTGTGAGCCCATATGTACACTGACCCAATATTTTTAGAAAGCATTTCTGAGAAATATTGGAGAATTAATTATGAACCTGTCTTGTTTATATCTTTACCTTTATACCTCCCTCTCCCTCACCTCCCACGTGCAATATACTATGAGAAATTGCCTGCCTTACCTCCAGAATAGATCTCATGTTTGCCTACTTCTCTTCTTTCTGATGAACACAGGTGTGGTGCAGTCTCCAGTGCATACCTATATCAGGTTTTCTTCTCTGGGCACGCAGAAAGGTTGCTTTTTTTCTGTTTCTCACCTTGCCATCATATGGGGCATTGGTTCTGGCCAATGATACATCTTACCTCTGGGCCCAGACATTCAGATTCAGGGTCAGACCTTCTAGCACTTTGTCCTTCCACAGCAATTATTGAAGCATATTGTTAAAACAAAGATATAGCAAGACTGAAATAATTTGAGTCCATGTGTTAGAGCCAATAGAACACATATAGCTATATAGAATGATTTATGATGAAGAATTCGCTCTGATTATGGAGACAAAGAAGCTCCATGATGAGCTGTGTGCAAATCAGAGACCCTGGAAGGCTGATGGTGTGTAGTTCAGGCCAAATCCCTGTGAACAAAGGGGGCCACTGGTGGAAATTCCATTCTGGCTCCAAAGACCCAAGAATCGTCTGGCATAAGTCCCAGTCTAGATCTCACAGCCTGAGAACCAGAATCACCGATATTGGAGGACAAGAGAAGTTGTATGTCCCAACTCCAGAAAAGAGAGTGAATTTATCCTTCCTTCTCTCTTGTTCTATCTGGCCCTCAATGGACTGGGGTGATGCCCACCTGCATTGGTGAAGGTGATACTGTATTTTATGAGCTCCTGCTTGTCTGAGGCACGGTGTCAGGTGTTTTACAATGCTTTGTGTAGGATGTATACATCATGGCAATAACACTGTGAAGTGAGGACCATTATCTTTGCATTAGAGACGCAGAAACCTATTCATGGAGCAGTTTAATAACATGCCCATGTCCAGGCGCCTCATTGTGTTCAAGGCTCCAAAACCCATGTCCTTAGTCTGCTTTTGGTTTTGTTCTGCCTTAATTTTCCAAGTTCATAAAGCAAGAGCACCAGGCCCTTATATCACAGCTACAAGGCCAGCTTTACCCATGTTCTTTAGTCAAGAACTATTAATCTCTTGGATCTGCATGCTTCCTACCTGAGACAACATCTTTTTAAAATAAACACTATTTACATAGGTGGTAATTAAAACTGTTTAGTAGTATCCTGTTCATTATAAATATTAACCTCAAAATATGAAAACCTGGAAATATGACATCTTCAACAAAGATTTTTTTTTTTTACTTTTTTTTTTTGCAGCTTTACTTCATAGTGTAAACTGTTTTTTTTTTTTTTAATTTAGACTCCTCAGAGGTGAAAATATCAATTTCCTTCTCCCTGGAGAAATCCAATAATAGAATGAAAGTCAGACTTCATTTAGATGCCCTTTATCAATTAAATCTGATTTTGACTAACAATATCTTATACACTTTCATTTTAAATCAATCTTTTCTTTTAATCTCTTTCATGAAACAGCACATATCTGGATGAGAAGTCACTCCAACTGACAGAGAAATGCAAAAATCTGCAATCTGACCTCAATTCTTTATCTAACAGAACGAAAAGGTAAGTTCCACTCTTCACATGTTTAATTTAATTTTAAATATGCATCCCCAAACATCTCTGAAATCATTTAGAAAATAAGACTCTGTTCATGTTCAGGCTTGACATTGGGCTCTGAGTAGCTCCTGTTGGTGACAAGGATGGACCAGGGACCAAATGGGTCACACTCTGGAGATGGACCTCAACTTATCTGTCCCTAAATCTGCACTTATTAAGAAATACTGTGTAGTTATTTTAAAGGCCATCAATCCTTTTGAAAATATGATATGCATCCTGGACACGATCCTAGAAAAATGCCTCCTTGTATGAATTTTGGTTATAATTTTTGGTTAGTGGTACATCCCCATTCCCAGCCGCAGCCCTCTCTGACTTCCCCGCTTTGGTTTACAGTCTGCAATCTATATCCTCTTCAACCTGAGGGCAAGTGAATCCAGCTCCTTGCTTCACACATAGCAAGAGCCACTGTTGGCTTGAGATTCCGATGAGTTTTGATGGTACCTGGAAAGAGCAGAGTCTAACAATGTTGGACAAAGGATGTGCATTTGGTGCTGGGCGTTTGGCTATGCCTTTAATTTGCCAGTAAATGGATGAAAAAAGTAATCTGAGATTCATTTTTCTGTACGCTTGTTTGACAAATTTAGAAGCGTGTTTAGCTAAGAGGTATAGTTGATTTCATCATCCAGGGGTCCTTCCTCCTCCATATTTCTCTCTCTCTTATACACACACACACACACACACACACACACACACACACTTCCTTTTCTAATATAGAAAATAGTGCTTTAGTGCTTGTGGGAGGAAGGAGTTGAAGCAGCCCCCAGTAATCTGTTCACTTCCTTCCCTGGGGATATGGGAGGCTGATACCAGAGGAAATGAAACCAAAGTAAGTAACCTCATCTAACCTGCTTTTCAACTGAAATTCTAGGAAAATAGATTTAGAACATTTCCTTGAAGGAAGACGCCTTATTCTTCAACTGTCCTTAGAAGGCTGACCTTTGGCTAAGGTAGCATTTATAGTAAATGGAACCCGTGACCCAGGAGGCAGGTGCCCCTGGAGAATGGCACATGGGCTATGAAACTCCTTGGGTACAAGCAACAAATGTTTCGTAATTTAAATTCTGCTGTGTGAAGAATCCCCTGAACCTCACTCAGAGATACCACCTACTGTTCTAGGTCGGACCCAGTGTGGGAAGACAGGACAGGAATGGCCACCCTTGGTGTCCCAGGCCTCTCTGTCTGAACCTCTTGACTACCCAGACTCTTGAATTTATTATAATGTTTCATGCTGGGTTTGAGCTCTGAGTTGAATTAGTGCAGTTCAACAATGCAGGCCTGTAAATTGGCTCCCTTTATGATGGAAGGAGAGACCTGTTAGCATTTTTGTATGAGCTCTAATCTTGATAAAAGATCCCATTGTGATGAGTCCCCTCTGTTTACCCCACCCATGCCCTACCCCACTTCCCTGTGGGATAGTCTTTGTCTTTGCCCAGAAACATTGGCCTAAGTGGACTTCATCAGTATGCTCTGGGCTCTTTTTTTTAAAAATATTTTTTAAGTTGTCAATGGGTCTTTATTTTATTTCTTTATATTGGGTGCTGAGAATCGAACCCAGTGCCTCACTCATGCTAGGTGAGCCCTCTGCCTCTGAGCCATAACCCCAGCCCCACTCTGGGCTCTTTTGACATCCTTTTATCTTTGGATTTGACCAAGTTGGTGCATGAGAAAGAGATTAGAGAGAGACAAGAAGGTAAAACAGCTCTCTCCTGGTGTCATCCTCGATAAGTTATGGGGGATAAAAGGCCATGACTTTTATTCAATCTCTTTTTCCCCCTCCTGTTCTTTTATTGCCCCTTACTTTCATTCTCTTTTTTTCTCTCTCTCTCCAATTTAGGGATTAGTTATTAATAGTCCTTCATCCTGCCCAAACCTTTGGGAATAGTCCCTCATTAAGGCCTTCTTAAATTCCACAGTTTGATGGGCACTAGTGCCTTTTGACAAATGAATGGATAAAGAAAACATGGTACATATACACAGCAGAATATTACTCAGCCCCAAAGAAGAATGAAATCATGGCATTTGCCAGTAAATGGATGAAACAGGAGACTATCATGCTAAGTGAAATAAGCCAACCCCCCAAACCAAAGGCTGAAGAGAGGGTAGGGAGGAGAAAAAGAGAAGTTCATTGGATTAGACAAATGGGAATGAAGGGAAGGGAATGAGGATGGAAATAGGAAAGACATAAAATGATTCAGACATAACTTTCCTATGTTCATACACGAACACACGACCAGTGTAACTCCAAATCATGTGTAACTACAAGAATGGGATCCTAATTGAAATGGATTGTAGTCCATGTAAGTATAATCTGTCAAAACACACTCTACTGTCTTGTAAATCTAAAATAAACAAATCAAAAAATTCCACGGTTTCAGCTGGCCGTGGTTCCCGCCTGGACCCCAGATTGCTATAGACTGTCTGGAGCTCATGCTACATGATGGTGCTTTACGTCTGTTTTGATTGTATTGGACCTATTGTTTGTTGGGTATGTGGGTGTTACAAGACCCAGTCCAACTTTCCCTGAGTGACTCTTCTCCCAAATATCTTGCACTACCTTTCACCCATCAGATGTGAAGGAGGCTTGGAAAGTACAACTGGGAACAGTAGGGGTTTGCTCCAGCATACCCTGTGGACCCCGGTCAGTGCTCGCCCAGTGTGCACATCAGCCTGACACTTGCCTTTGATTCTGTTCAGTTCTTTCATTGACATGAACAAAGTTTGCTCCACAAAGTGAGGATGGTCTTCAACATAAGAATGATCCATGTGTGCCCATGTGACAAAGCACTCAGTCATCCTCCGGGTGACTTCTCTTATCACGGATGGCCTCTTTTTCAAGGCAGGGAATTTGACCACTCCTTTGTGTGCATCAAGAGCAGTGGCTAAGGGCAGTATGCTAATGAGAATGCCCAGGCACATGCTGTCCTGTTTGCTCTTTGGGTTTTTTTCCCCTGTTGTTTTGTATTTGATGGGAAGACCTTTTCTCAGCTACTCTTTAGGGGGTTGCCTTTCCATTACGCACACAATTTTCAGCTAGCTCATATAATTAGCCTGCGCTGGTATTCTTTGCGGCAAAGGTCTAGAGAGAGCAGGCCTGAATTGCCCATTGTTGTGAAAGTGTTATTTTGCACACAGGAGACTAATTTTTTTCGGTTGTATCGTCTATTGTCAGGAATGGTGCGTTCTGCAACGAGTGCTATTATGGACTTACAGGGGACAATTGGGAAAGCCATTCAGTGGATGGTGATAAAAAAGTAATTTCATTTTCTTAGAAATAATTATTTAGCCCTATTTTTGTCACGCTCTGGTAAAGACTTAGAATTTTCTCTTTCTTCAGCCAATTTGTCCCTTTCAGGTTGCTAAAATAGAATTTAGAAAGACAGTTATAGTGGGAGGGAAATGGGCTTTTCTTTTTTCTTTCCTCTGCTAGTCTTGGTGCATTTTTGAATAAAAGAAAATTAAGCTTCTGCCATTAGGACATCCAGTGCGATATGATGTTATGGATTGTGATTATTTATTCTCTTTTTAGGACAGTGAGCTCCAAGAAGATAGAACACTATCTGTTTACAGTTCATCCCTGGTACTCATCATGGGCCTGAACACCAATTAGTTGCTGGAAAAGTGTTGAATAAACAAAGGAATGAATGAATTTCTCAGGTCGTCAAAACATTTTCTGTGTCATCTGTAACTTCTAGGTGTTAAAAACTACAAATAAATCCACAAACTTCAACTCCTTTTGGAAATCAGTTTTACCTTCTTTGATTCCTTCTCTTATTTCATTTCTGTTTTCTGATTTTTTTTTTAATCTCATCCTTTTCCCCTGAAAGCTGGATATTTCTATGGGTTTTATCATTGCAATTCTTTTCTCTAGGTTATCTCCCAGATGAAAGATTACACAGTATTAAGAGTGCTATATAGCCATCTTATCATTGCTAGTTTGCTCATTTTTCAGTATGGCAAACTTATTGTTTGCAATTTTCACTGCTTACGACTTTTTTTTTTTTTTTTTAAATGGCTCTATGGATGTCCAAGCTGTCTATCTTATTCCTTATTGCTTCAGAAAAATGAAGTGATTTTTCTAAGAGCAGATACTTCAGAGGTGCTGACCCAGGAAATGAACTTAATTCTCCTTCTTGGGTTTTTCTGCCTCTCTTGCTGGGCTAATCAGCTTTCCATTACTGTAACAAATTCCTGAGATAAATCAACTTGTAAAAAAAAAAAAAAAAGAGATTTATTTTGGCTCACAGTTTTGGAAGTTTCTGGCCATGATTGAATAGACACATTATGTTTAGACCTCTGGTGGGGGTACAGCATGTCACAGTGGGAGCATGTGGTGGAACGAAGCCATTCCACTCGTGACGGCAATACCGAAGAGTAGAGACCTGGTTCCCACAGTCCTCTTTTAGGGCATGTCCCCAGTGACCTAAAACTTTGCACTAGATCCCACTCCTTAAGAATTTCCCACCTCTCAACAGTGTCAAACTGGGACCAGCTCTTTAACACATGGGCCTTTGGGGGGCAGTTTAAGGTCCAAACTATAGCTTTTGCTGAGCCTTCTTGGCCTTGTGGCCCTCTGCCATTATTATTCTAAGAATCTGAGATCTCAAGCAAATGTACAGTTGCATCTGTTTAGATTTTACCATTTAGTCAGAGTAGGTGAACTACACTAGCAAAATCTCCCCAAAATGCAATGTCTTAACACAAATTTTTTTCTGTTACCCAGGGTTCAGATCCTTCTTGATCTAGCAACTCTTCTTAGGTGGCTCTTCCCCCAAACTCTGACTTAGGTGTTCTGGCTCCTTCTGAAGCTGTTCCAGAGCAACCATCTTCAATAGGTGGTGCCCAGACTTGTGGCCAGAGGGAAGATAACATGAAAGCCTATCCTCCACACAGCTTGGAGGGGAATTAAATTACTAGTCACCACCCACATTCTGCAGGCTAGGTCTGGTCCATCTAGATGTTGGGCTCATGTGACTGGCTTTGGCCAGTAGCATGTGAGTGGAGTTTACATGAGGTTGGTTTGGGGGAGGGTGGTGCCTAGCTGGGCAGCTGCTTATAGAAACAAGTTTATGCAATAAAGAGGGAGAACCAATTAGTAGTGGGCGGTCAGACACCTCTGCCATGTATATATTAAATAGCAGTATCATTCTGATCATCCAAAGAAGGATATACAGCAACCCGGTCTATCTTTTGAACCCTTGAGCAATTTAAACAGTGTTTCTAGTGAAAAGATTCAGAGGTCTTCTCCAGAACAGAGGGTAAGCCACTTTCTGCAAAGTTGCTAAGGCATGAAAAGGCTCACTTGAATTCAGATAGCTTTTGTGGGGGTAAACCACACATACTCAGAATGAAGATTTGGAACATCGGCCTTGCACTGCCTAGGTGTGGCTTGAACCACAGGCTCCCTGGTGAATATATAAATTTGATGAGCTGTTTTCATGCAGTTACATTTAAAATGACTGAGAACAGTAGAATTTTCTGAGAGCAATTGTTTTCATGGGGTGGCATATAGATGTTGATGGGAAGGTGCTGTGATGTAGGGTGAAACGTGAAGTGAGTTGAAGACTGGCCCTAAATATTCTTTATTCTTCATTATCCCGGAGAGAACAACATGACCCGAATTGCTGCACAGAAAGAGGAGGCGTAAATTATGGCAGATCAAACTTCAAAAAGCCTGAGTGTGAGCGTATCACTTGACAGCCTGCTAACAAAGCAAGTGTTCCTAAATTTCAAGTTGTCTGCCAGGAAGATGGATTTTTGGTCAAAGGAAAGATCTTTGGGGGTCTAAAATGAGAGATGGCTTGATTCTCTTCAGCTTTCAAAGCACTGTGCCTTAATTAAGGCTTTTTAAAGTGATATATTTACATACTTTTGTCTGTCTGCTTTCCTCTGACCTTTTAAGTTGTCTTTTCTGGTCAGCTTTTAAATGCTCCAAAATTTAGCAGCCTTTCCTTTTATTAGTGGAAAGAAACAGGCCAGAAAATAAGAAGTTAACACCAAATAGCCCATCGTACCAATGTGGAGAATTGTTAACATCCTAGATTTCTCTTGGTAATCAAATCAGGGCTGTGTTTGCTGATATAAAACTTTAATTTGGGAGGCACATGAGCTAGCGTGGAGACCATTATAGCAACTTCTGAAATCTTTTTGCATTTACACCAAACAAAAGTCAAGCTAAGACTGTTAAAAGGTCATTTAGCAGTCATCTTTACCTTAAAGAGTACATGAGAACCCAAAGGAATAGTTTATTCAATTCTTGTAATCTGTATACATTTTTTGTTGTTTTTACTGTGAATGTGTATGGATTTTATATTTTCAAAGACATCTAATTGCCTTAGTTTAAAGATTATGACTTGTTCCAAGTCAGGCAACCTGAAGAGTAAAAAATGAAAATTTATTTTTTCGTGTGTGTGTGTGTGTGTGTGTGTGTCTGTTGATACTGAAGAATAACTGGCACAATCCTAATCCAAATTCCTTAGTACTTGATCAGAGTTACTTACTATAAATTTTATAGAGCTGGAGATTGAAATAGTGTAAGATTTTATTTTAATTAATTTTTCTTGGAAATAAAATTGAATTTTCTTTTCGAAGAAAATTGAAATATCGGTTTCCTAGTTAGACTCCAAAGTTGATTACCTATTTACATCAGAAGGCCTCCTCATACTTCCTTAAATAACTGGTCTTTGAAAGAAGTCTTTAATGGGAAGATCATGACAATAAAAATAACCACAATTACTTATAGTTATTGAGAAATCATTGGAATTATTTCCTGTTTCAGAAGGTAGTACAGAGAAAAGAAAGCTGCTCTCTAACGGTTTCTAAAATCTTCAAATGTACCAGGCAATGTTATAGTTATCATTTATTTACTTTTTGTGGTTAGCCAGACTTTCAAGATGGTCCCAAAGGTCATCTTTCACAGTTCTGAAGTCCCTGCTACTCTGAAGGTGGCTGTCCTGTGCAGCCAGTAGGATATTGCAGAACTAAGGACATGTGACTTTCAAGGCTAAGTCATAAAAGAATCGGGGGTTCTGATTTGCTGTCTTTAGGATTGTTTGCTCTGGTGATAGCTAGGTGCCATGACATAAAGACTTACAGTGGTCCACATGACAAGGAACTGTGGTCTTCTGTCAAGGTCTACTACCATCTGGTCAGTCATGAGAGTGAGCAGTGTGGTGGTGATCCTTCACTCCCAAGCAGTATTTGACTTTGTGACCTCCTCTTTTCATAGCTCTGCAGTACCAGTCATAATGAGAGCTCACGGATAAGTCAATTATTTAAAAAGAGAAAGGCATTTGATTTTATATTGTGAAGCTACTCAGAATGATCCGACTCCAAAATACTACACGTTTCTCAATTTTGTGAGTTTATTTTTTTTAAGTTTCTATAATGTGGCTGTATTTTCATAAGCATTATCTTGCATAGTGTTTACTCTAATTGTTACTTGGAAGATCATGTGGCTTCTCTAGGTAGGATCATGGCTGGTGGCTAATGGTTATCATAATTCAATATTAATATCTGAAACCTTTTGTATTCTGGTCATATACTAAATTTTAGTGTGAGAAATATATAGCAGGCACTATGGTGTCTGTGAAGGGAGAGGTGTGCTCAGTTCTTAACCAGGGATAGGTCTCATTCACTGGGGAGCTTTTTCAAAATAGGCATGGTTGAAACTCTTACCCAAGGAGCATGTTTCTATGTATCACTGCCATCAAGATAATATAACTGTGAAGCTGATTCTGTTGTGAAGTTTTATATAGTAAATCATATAGCAAGCACTTAAAATAGTTAAAAATTAGTAAAGACATTAGAATGCTATGTTAGATCAGAAAAATTCACTCAGGCAAAAGAAAGTTGTAAAGGGGGAAAACAGGAATGATAAAACATATGAAACATAGCGAACAAAAAAGTAAAATATGTATGAATCTAACTACATCATTAAGAACACTCATATGTGGAAGCTAGAAAGGAAAAAGGAAAAGAAAGATGGGGGCGGATCCCATGGTAATCAAAGGGAGATCAGTAGAGGAAGGGTGAGGTGAAAGGAGGGAGGGAGAGAGAAGATGGGAAGTGTTGTAGGCAAAATGATATTGTTGTATTGTTGTATTGTATGCATGCACGAATATGTGACAACAGACCCCATCATTACACACAACTATAGTGCACCAATTTGAAAAATGTGGAAAAAGAAAAAAGAAATAACAATACTAAATTTGAATGGATTAAATAACCAATCAAAAGATTGGGATTGCCAGACTGGATTAAAAGACAAGGATTTAACATTAGGCTGTCTACAGAAGACACACATAATATTATAAAATGCAATAGATTGAAGGAAAAAGGATAGAAGAAGATATAACATGTGGATAGCAATCTCACGGAAGCTGGAGTGGCCATGCTAACATTAGATAAAATAGACTTTTAAAACAAAAATATATTTAGAGATAAAGGGAGATTTAAAAATGTCCAAAGAATCCATCTATCAGAAACACTTCTCGATTACAAATAAAATGCACCTAGTGACACAGCTTTAAAATACATGCAGCCAAAACTGGCAAAAATAAATCTGTGCTCAATTAGCACCTCTTAACCCTGGCCATCCTGCCTAAATTGCAATGCTGTTCCACATCCTTTTTCCCCCATTGCCTTGCTCAATTTTCCTCATATTATTTAGCACATAGAAATATCTATTACTTCAACCTACTATTAATTTATATATTGCCTTCATTTACCTCATCATCATCTACTACAATACAAACTTTATGAGAGAATGGATTTTTTTTTTTTTGTAATAAGAATTGAACTCAAGGACACTCAAACACTGAGCCACATCTCCAGCCCTATTTTTTAATTTTATTTAGAAACAGGGGCCTCACTGAATTGCTTAGAGCCTTGCTAAGTTGCTGAGGCTGGCTTTGAACTCTAGATCCTCCCGCGCCACTGGGTTTACAGACATGCACCCAGTGAGAGAATGGATTTTTACATTTAGTGAACCATATTATTGGTGCCCATAAAAGTATTGCATATCTAGGCAGATGTTCAATAAATATTTATTCAATAAATTCATGAAAATAAAAGAATAAGTGCTTTAGGTGTATGTAATAAATATACAGGTGATGCTAAGAAAGAGTGGAAGAAAGAGTGGACTCTGCCTCTGTGAGAAGAATTTGAGAGGCAACGGGCTAAAAGCCATCTATATATGGCTTCAAAATAGGATCTGAGGATGTACTAGAGTGGCAGAGTGCTTGCCTAGCATATTCAAGGTCCTATGTTTGATCCCTGGCATTGCAAGAATCAATCAATCTATCTTACCAGCCGTTTTATTCATGCTATCTCTCACTATTGTGATTTACTCTAACTATATAAAATTTAAGTGATGGATGGAGTAATATTAACTTTATTGGTTCTCTTGATTGTTTGCAATATATAAAATATTTGTAAAAACTGACTAATAAGATCACTATGTTGTTACTTTCCTCTCCAAATATTCTCCTATATGCCTAGCGATTCTTTTTTCCTATAAACTTGAAAAGTAGGTCATCATTTTTTCATCTTCAAAAATCTAATCCTGGTCATATTACAAGAAGAAATATGAAAATCTTAAATAACAGGTTCATTCTTTGTTTATTCATTCTTTGTGGCCCCGCAATATGTTTGCATGTTGCAGATGTTTGTGGAGAAGGAACTCACAAACACTGAAAATTATATTGTGTATTTGGCTGGGAGGTACTGCTTGTATCCAACTAGTCCATTGAAGTAAAGTTCAATTACCCCCAAATAAAACCAAGAAATAGCACCACCAATAGATTTCCATTTGTCATATATAAATTCTTTGCTGCCCCTCCAGACGCCCTCTTGCTCTACTTTTTTCCCTCTTGCTCCTGGGGTTGATTTCTTTGGACTAATTACTCTCTTGCTCTTTGGCTTCTGGTAAAGGTCAGCTGTGGGAATCATTGGCCGAAGAGTAGAAGGTGGGAGGAGTTTGAAGTATCTGTCCCTCTGGATCATTCTGTGGACTGGAGTTAGGGCTGACTGCATCTTCTATCATATCCCATAGTCTCTCCATTGAGGGAGGTGGGCGTGACACCCTCTCCCACTCCATCTTGTCACTAGCTCCACATAATGTACTCCACCAATCTGTATAGCCTTTCCTACACCACTCCTGTCCTTTGTAAAAAGATACACTATTTATTCCCTGTTGGTTGGCTAAGGTTAGTCACTGCCCGCAGCATTTCTTAGCATGTGTCTTATATAATCAATACCAATACCCCCGAATTTAATTTTATAGAACAGAGAAAGTTTTCTTATTTATTTATTTTGGTAAATCAATGCTTGACTTTTTGAATAATGCAGTATGGCCCATTAGAGATTTCACTGGGGTTGTGAAGAAGTACATTGGTATCCTGCATTGTAATATTTAACTTTGAGGGATATTTAAAGTTATGAAGAAGATAAAAGTTTGTGATCTCTTTCTCCCAAGTCCATTGACAATACCCGCAGCATTCTGATTACAAGTTACCATCATGCAGAGTTGAAAACCCATATATATCGAAATCATCTACCATGAAGGGATGAGATGTCAGCATGATGGCTCGGCTCCCCTCAGGTCGCTTTGCTTAGCTTTTGTACACTCGTCAGCCCTTCCTTTAAAAAGTGTCACCCAGTGGAAATGATAGATGGTCATATTGATTGAAAATCTTGTAGCATTATATTCATTTGCAGAATTTGTTCTCATGTGGAGCTGGGCTCTTCAAGAGGTGTGGTAGCAGCTGCAAAAGATTTTTTGATCTATACAGAGGATCATGCAGAATCCTGCTGGCTTTGTATTCCTGTGTTGTCCCTACTTATTTCAATGGGCAGAAGAGGTTGGCTTACATCACAAAGAGATGTTATAGGAAACCAAATCAGTGCATCAGCTGTTTGAATGGGAATAATAAATGAAAGTTCCCAAGATAACATCCAAGCACATAATAACTACCCAATAAATATTTAATGCTTCAATTAATTAACTGTATATTAGAGTATTTAAAAGGCCCTATTTATATCTGAATTGAGATAAAATTAGTCACATATGTGGGTCTTTATCTTCAAAGAGACATTTCTGGAAAAATATGTAAACATTTACTATGATATTTATTTAGTGTAATTTAGAATGTTATTCATAATTTGAGTCCCATTTTGAGTATTATTAATAATGATTTAAATAGGCATTATTTATTCTTTAGAAAATAACTTGCTGCATTATTTAGTGTGATTTATTGTGCATCTTGGGACCAGAAAATTTTTCTGATGGGATTAATTTTCAGTTTCATTATGAAAATAGATGAGATGCAGCATGATATATTGGAGAGAGAGCCAGGCTCTGAATCAGAAGACATAAGTTTAATTCTTAGCTCATCTACTTACAATGTAATGTTGAGCAAGCTGTTTACCTTCCCAGAACTTTTAGTTTGTCATCCACAAAAATGGAAGTAATATCCTAAATGGAACTGAGTCTCAAGATTTTTAGGGTGGGGTCTGTGCTTTGTAAATTAAAAAGCCACAGTAAATGTAAATGTGCAGATAGTGAGCTGTGATTAGGAGTATTTTACTTAACAGGAGTCTTTTGATGAGACACATTTATCCCACTAATTGACCCACACTTGTGGCATACAGGTAGATTTTCCTCCCAAATGATTTTCTAATACATCCATGCTCCCTGCTTATAATCGTGACTAAAACAGGTGATTTATTTTTCAGTAGAAAAGAATAAGGATTTAGAAAAAGAAAACTCCCTTTGCTAGTCCACATTCTTTCCTTTTATTGTATCAGGGGATAATGCTTCATTAGTAGATTGAACATCCAAAGAGTTTTTGAGCCAAGTGTGGTACTGCACAGCTGTATCTCCAGCAGCTGGGGAGGCTGAGGCAGGAGGATCGCCAAGTTCAAGGTCAGCCTCAGCAAATTAGTGAGACATTATCTCAAAATAAAAAATAAAAAAGGGTGGAGATGTGGCTCAGTGGTTGAGTGCCCTGGATTCAAACCTCAGTACCCTCCTCAAGAAAGGAAAGAAAAAAAAAAAAAGTCTTTGAACACAGCAATCCCAGAGACTAAGTAGTTTGAGTATTGTCTTCCAAATGTAAATTGGCCAGAAATATTTTTTCTTCTAATAATTGTGTCTGCTATAATGTGTTCACTTGGTTTTAAATGTCAGTGGCTAAAGGTCAAGAGCCATTTTCTGCAGCTACTTCACCAGTAAAATTAGATACATTGTGATTGACATCTTTCAATATTGAGTTAAATTGGAGCCAACTACAATTTACTGAGGAATGTATGCCACTAAAACAAATTGCTTTAAAAGACTATGCATACTTCACAATGCACCTTTACTCTAATTGGAAAAGGATGGCAATTTTACTATTCCAGACTAACTGGGTATTCAGGCAAGAATGATTTCAAAATGGCATATACTCTGCTTTTCACATAAGCCAAAATATAAAAACTCAAGAGCATTTGCATAAAATCTTGGTGGAAATAAAATCATGTCTAATTTCCCAAGGTAACAGTTGTCAGCCATCTTGGCCAATTTCAAGTTACCAGTGGTTTAACTGCTTACAATATTCCCGAAAATTTAACAGTCAACTCCCACAAGCTCATATGAACCAGCTCTAGCACACCAAGGAGAGACCCCAGAGAAAGGGAGGAAAGGCTGCCCCTCCCCCATCCCAACAAAGAGGATTGAGAAAGCAGATTATGCTCAAGTCCAAGAGTCAGCCACAGAGATAGGGATGAATTGTTTTCTCTCTTTCAAGTTGCAGAGGTTTTTGTGTTGCTACTACATAGCAAGATAAACCCTTTCTCTATTTCTAGGTTACTACTGCAGGGGCTCAAAGAGGAAGATGAGTGTGGTCAATTTAAGGGTTACTTGTGAGAAAATTGGTAGAAGTAACAGAAGATACACATATGCACACCCTCTTTAGTGCCAAGAAATTAGGAAATTAGGAAGAATTAGTTGGATTATTGGACTGACACAGACATAACTAGCTATTAAGCCATAATGTGAGAATTCTCAGGCAATACACAAAGGACGGCTAGGTGTTAATGCAGGGTGATTGGTAAATAGGACAAGTCAGTGGAAGTCAGCGATAGGGAAAGTTAATAAGTAGAAGCCATAATCCATGGAACAAGGAATGTTGCTTTGAGCTTGTTCAGAGGTTGATGATCTCATTACATTTTCTATTTTTATTTAAACATGCCTTTTCTAGGTTAACAAAAATCATCAACATGTCTTAGGATTGTGCTGGACTAGAAATGGTGTCTTTCAAGTCCTGAGCGGAAGGGGACAGAATGGGAAATCAACATGTAAACTCACAATTAAATTCAATGTGAGAAAGACTGTTGTAGAAGTACTGGTCATGGGACTATGAGAGCTCACAGGAAATAGCAACTGTGTTATCCAGGGAACTGCAGTTTAAATATACTCTAGATTCATAGTTACTAGAATTTTAAATTTTAGAATGGTAGCAGAGACAGAGGTTATTATCTTAGTTAAATATACAATTTGACGGGTCTTGACATATATATGCACCATTGCTACAGTTAAACTAATGAACGTGTCTATCACCCATAAAAGTTTTCTGGTGTTCTTTTGCAATCCATTTCTCTCCTCCACTGCCTCCCTCTTCCACATGCAAGCCCCACACCCAGTAGCCCCTTCTTTGCTTTGTTACTCTGGACTAGTTTTCATTTTCTAGTTGCAATCTGCATTGTGTGTTCTTTTTTCGGTCTTTTTTTCATTCAGCATAATTATTTTGAGATCAATCTATGTCTTTGCAGGTATCAGTCATTCAATAGCACCATTATTCCATTGCTATATAGACACCATGGTTTGCTGATCCATTCACTTCCTTATGGACATTTGCATTGTTTTCAGTTTGGGGCTGTCAAAAATGAAGCTGTTTTCAATATTAGTGTTGAAGTCTTTGTGTTGGCATATGTTTTCATTTCTCCTGGGTATTAAATAACCTAGGAGTAGAACAGCTGGGCTATAGGTATCTACAGAAGGTTTGTGTTTAACTTTTGAAGGAACTTCCAGACAACTTTCTAAACTAATTGTATATTTTGCATTCTCATCAGAAGTATATGAGAGTCCTAGATGCCCTATTCCTATGCCAAATGATGTGATCCGTTATTTTCTATTGTAGCCATTCTAGTAGATGTGTCCTTGTATCATGATTTTAATTTACATTTCCCTAGTAACTAATGTAGCTGAGCATCTTTTCATATGTTTGCCGCCCATCATATTTGGTTAGATGTCAATTCAAATATTTCTCATGATTTTTAATTGGGTTGTTTGCTTTATCAACTAATTTTAGGTTTTACTATAGCACTATAATAATAGTGTACAAAAATATAATTGCCTTAGTGCATTGACTTTCTATTCTGCAAATTTGCTGAATTATTATTAGTTCCTATAGCTTTTCTTTTTGTAGATTCTTCAGATAATCATGTCATCTCTGAATAAACACAACTGGCTTCTTGCTTTTTGGTGTGGATAGATATATTTCTTTTTCTTGTTTTATTGCCTTGTATGGATTTCCAGTACAATGTAGAATAGAGATGCTGAGAGTGGACATCCTTCGGTGTTCCTTATCTTAAAGAGAAAACAGTATGACTTTTACCATAAAGTGTGTTTTTAGCTGTAGGTTCTTCTGTAGAATGCCCTTCGTTAAGTTGTGAAAAATCCTTTCTAGGTTGAATTTTCTAGGAGTTTTTGGCATGTTTCTTGTTGCATTGGGTCATTTTTCTTTGTTGTTATATTAATATAACATTTTATCAATTGTATTGATACTCTAATATGTCAATTAAAATATCAACATTCTAATAACATTGTACTTCTAACCAGTTTTCATATTATTGGATTCAATTCAACAACATTTTGCTGAGAATTTTTGCATCTATGTTTGTAAAGGGATATTTGTCTATAGTTTTTCTTCCCTTTAATGTCTTTTTTTTTTCTGGGTTTAGTATCAGGATAGCACTGTTTTCATAGAGTGAGTTGAGAAGTTCCCTCAGCCTGTCAATTTTCTAGAAGAATTTGTGTAGACTTGGTATAAATATTCCTTAAATGTTTCATAAAATTCTCCAGTGAAGTCATTTGGGCATGGTGTTTCCTTTGTGAGAAGAATTTTAATTACAATTTCATAGTAGTTATGGGTCTCTTCATATATTCATTTCACCAATATATGTGAGTGAGCTTTGATAGTTTTCTTCTTTCAATATGTTGACTGCATTTAAGTCAATGACATTTTTTAACATAAAGTTATTATACCATTATTATGTATATAGGACTGTTACACTGCATCCTCTTTCATTTCTGACATTGGCCATTTGTATCTTTAATTTTTTCTTGATCAATGTAGCAGTAGATTTATCAATTTTATTGGTATTTTCAATGAACCAGCTATTGATTTAATTGATTCTTAATTATTTTATTGATTTCTGATCTTGTCCTATTTTCTCATGATAATATTTCTTGCTCAGGAATATTATTTTCAATGGCAATATTCCTTGATCAAAATCTACTACGAATATAGCCATTCCAACTTTGTTTAATTAATTCTTCTATAGGACATTCTTTCCCATATTTTTACTTCTAACTTATTTATTTATATGAAGCCAGTTTCTTTTAGACAACATACAATGGTAGCTTAAAAAATTTCAGTCTAATATCTCTGCCATTTTAATTGGTATGTGTATATCATTTACATTTGATGTGGTTATTCGTATGGTTGGGTTTAAATCTACCATTTGATATTTGTTTTCTGTTTGCCTATTATTCCTTTCCTCTCTCTTTTTCTGCTTTCCTTTGGATAGAGTATTTTTATTATTACATTTTTATGGATTTAATTTTAGTTTTAGTTTTTCTTCTGATTATTTAGATAAAATATATATCATTTTCTTCTTCCAATCTGCTTTCAAGTGATTTATACTCCCTCTATTCTTTTTCATCTTCTGTCTTCTGACCTCTGTTCTAGACATCATGTATTTTTACATATACTATAACCCCCAATTTGTTGTTGTTATTTTTTCTTTAAACTGTCAATTATCTTTTTGGGGAGGGTACCAGGGATTCAATCCAGGGGCAGCCTTTTTTTTTTTTTTTGTATTTTATTTAGAAACAGAGTCTCACTGAGTTGCTTAGTACCTTGCTGTTGCTGAGGCTGGCTTTGAACTCACAATCCTCCTGCTTCAGCCTCCTCCAGAGCGGCTGGGATTATAGGTGTGTGTCACCACGCCCAGCTTGCCAATTACCTTTTAAAGAGTCTTGGAAAAAGAAGCAAAAGTTTCTAATGTATGTTTCCATAATTTATTCTCAGTGCTCTTCATTACTCTTTGTTTATCCAGATACCAATCTGGTTTTATTTCTCTTTATGTCTAAAGAACTCCTTTTAACATTGCTTGTACTGCAGATCTGCTGGTTGTGAATTATTTTGGCTTTTGTATATCTGACAAAGCCTTTATTTTACCTTCATTTAAAAAAAAATATCATTTTAGTTATAGATGAACATAATCTTTATTTATTTATTTTTATGTGGGGCTTTATTTTTTATATGGATCGAACCCAGCGCCTCAATGTGAGGGACAAGGGCTCTACCACTGAGCTACAGTCCCAGCCCAGAGATTTCCTGAATAGAGAATTCTAGAATGATAGTTTTCCCCAAATCCCAGTCTGAAATGCTGTTTTTCTATTGCCTTCTAGTTTGCATTGTTTCCAACAAGATGTCCATTGTTATTCTTATCTTTGCTTCTTTATACTGAATATATTTTTACACTAATTACTTTTAAGATCTTTATCACTGGCTTGAAGAATTTTATTATTCTTTGTTTTACTGTTGTTGTTTGTATTTATTGTTCTTTGGGTGTGTTGGGCTTCTTAGATGTCTGAATTTATAGTTTTCATTGAATTTTAGGGAAAAATTTCCACCATAATTTTTAAAAATATTTTCTTTGTCTTCTCTCTTTTTCTAGGATTATAATTACACTTATATTAGGCCATTTCAAATTGTATCACAGGTGACTGATTCTCCATTTTTTATTCATTCTTTTTTGTTTTTAATTTTCATTAGTTTCTCTTATTAACTCTTCAAGTTCACTAATCTTATTGTCTTAGCCATACATTATAAGAAATTTGATTTCTTTTCATTTAATAAATTACACTTAAATAAAATTTGAAACTTTTGCACATTTATTTCCATGATAAGATGATTGCTTTCCACTTACTTTACTTTTCATGTTATGCTTTATCTTGATGACATAAAATACAATTATAATTTTTTTAAATTTAATTAGATATTTATATTTGGTTCCTCCCTTTATACTTTCTCTTTAGTTGTGTTTTTAGTTTTTGTTTTGTTTTTGTTTTTGTTTAGTACAATTGTTTTTGTTTCTTTGGTCATGGACCTTTATACACATAGTGCTTTGATTGTAGACTTATCAATATTACCAAAAGATTTGAAGCTATGCCTTGGTAGTAGACAAGATTTCTCCAGGCATGGGAGAAGTCATAGTATTATGCTTTTCTGGAAGAGCCAGACTTGGGGAAACTTTGGTAGGTTGCTGAATATGTGTTTGTTTGGGGGGATTTAACAGTTGCTTGAAAAGTGTCCCTGACTATCATTCTCCATGGGGGACAGGCAATGTTCACCAGAATATATTATTCATATTGGTAGCATCATTGGAAGGAAAGAAACCCAAGAGAAAGGTAAATTTCAGGGACAAAGGAGTTGCTTGGTCAACTACATTTCCTAACTATAAGAGAAATATTTTATTTTAGAAATAAACTTTGGAGAAACACTGTTTTATTTGTGTGGGCAAGGGAGGAATTTTCCAGACAAAGCTATCTTTTCCTTCCCTACCTGGCTCACCAACATATTCTCCATCTTGTCATGCAGCCTTGATTTCTAATAGTTAGCAATTAATGACTAAGAGACTAAAGAAAACTTAAGGATTTATTCATTCACATGAGCACCCTTAAGGACTAAGCTCTATTCTGTGCTTTAGGAATTAATACTTAAGATAGAGGGAGCTCTGTTGCGAACTGAGATCCTGTTCTGTGCTTTTAAACTGTAGAACTGTGTCTATAGTTTTTGTGTGTGTGTGTTGGCGGGGGGTGGGGGGAGAGAACTGGGTGTTGAACTCAGTGGCACTTGACCACTGAGTCACATCCCCAGCACTGAGTTGCTTAGTGCCTTGCTTTTGCTGAGGTTGGCTTTGAATCCTCTATCTTCCTGTCTCAGCCTCCTGAGCCACTGGGATTTCAGGTGCGTGCCACCATACCCAGCCTGTGTCTATAGATTTTTATAACAATATATATGTCTCCTCCCTTAGCCTGATATGGTTTTTTTTAATGTACTATTCAAAGTTAAAACTTAATATGGTTGTTTTGGGAAAGTTTTAGCTATATATCCCAAGGTCAATGTATCAACTTAGAATCTGAAAAACAATGATTACATATTATTGAGAAAAATCTATAAAGTGTATATTTATTTGTCTATGAGTTAAAGTCAAGTTGAAATGACCATAAGACACATGTGCAAGTTGTGCTACCACAGTTTTTAAAACTAGACTTGGTTTACAAGATGTGCAATTTATATATTCCTAAACCAACATAATAATTATTTGAAAGTTGTATGTTCCTAATGTTTCTAAATGAGTCTAGTATTTAATTATTTCTACTTTATTCCAGAAAAGACATAGAGGAGGGCTAAAATGAGTAGATTTTATAAAAGTGTCCTCGAAGACAGCACTATGTGAGATCTTTATTTTCTAATTACATTGATATTTAACTTTTAGACAAAAAGAGGATGATTACCTTCAGATCATCACAGATATCCAGAACTGTCCGTGGAAACGACAAGCAGAAGAATATGAAAATTTCAGGTAAAAGATTTTTCATAAATAATATGAGTAAAAAAATGTTCATTTGCTTTGTAGAAAAATAGGCAACAAGTTATTAAAACCAACAGTAGAAAGGGCCACCTGGTAATCAGGAGAATCGAATTCTAAGGCCCTCTTGTGAGGCACATGGCATTTCTGTCCACACTGCTTACTTAAAAGTTTTTAATTTTGATACTGGAATTAATTCCGAAAAAAAATGCAAGTCCTAAAAAAAGTTTTCATTAATGCTTTTATTATATTTTAAATGATGATACTTCTTTGTACCCTTTTTTTTTAGTATGTGTTTATTTTATAAATAAAATATAATGGCATTAAGGAATGTTCAGCAAACGTACAGAGAAGAAAATCATCCATGATTCCTTTAATTAGAACAAAAGCTTTTTTGCTTTATGCATATTTTCCTCCAGTTTTTCATTGGCTTTTTAACACAAGTAACATTTAGGAGCATGAGTTCCTGTAAGTTGTAACTTACAGAGGAAGCATCAACCACAAAACTAGGTTACCAGTTTGCCATTAAAGAGCTATCATTCATTCTTGGAGAATTTGAAGTTGCACCCAGATTAAAATGCCATTTGTGAAAGTGATACGCCGTTGGAGTGCATGGATATTTATTTGTTACCCTTTCCTCCCCAAACCATACCTAGCACAGAGCTAGGTCAGTTGTCTGGGCTAGCCAGGTGTAAATTATTCTGGATTGTGTTTTGTTTTTCTAGTTCTCTTCTATGCATCCCACTCAGGTTTTGATCTGTGCTAAATTATTTTGTTATATTACAAGCCGGAGACTCATCTTTATCTTCACTTTTTCACATTTTCAAGTTTAATTTAAGCAGTAAGCCTTAAAAGTCTTATTAATGGGACTTTGCTTTCTCTTAAAATATTCTCAGGAAATATCTGCTGCCTGCCTCTCTTCTGGGAAAGGCAGCGACTCTTCTGTTTCCTTGTGCTGTAGCCCAGCCTGTCCCCCTTCAGATGAACTGTCTCTGATTCCCCTGAGAATATAAGAGGGGTTCTGGTCAGCCCCTTTGGAGTTGAAGAGTAGCTTCCTGATTGGCTTGAAGCTAAACATGGGTATCTTCCCTCCACTGTACTAGAAAAATGGATGTCATGACTTCCTGTAGGATTCCATAAGCATTTAACCTGTCATTTCAGGGTGAAAGGCTAGAACAGAGATTCCTATTAAACTCTTTCACCTCCAGGATACCTTAGGTTACGCAGTCCTATTCAAGACTGGCTTCAATGTCCTGAAGAGGATCCAGATAGAAAGCTGTGCTCACAATCATAACCTGAATGATCACAGCATCAAGAGTGGCAGTGGAATCTGATTTTCAGAGACCTTTTCTCACATCTAAATGGGCAAGAAAGAAAGAGTTAAATATTGAGCTATTGAATCCCAATAATTAACTAAATAGTTAACTAGAAAGCTAGATGAGTAGTGATGGCAATAATGAAAGCAGGGGTAAAGAAGCTTCTACTTCTGGCCAGGCGCAGGGTCAGACACCTGTAATCCCAGTGGCTCAGGAGGCTGAGGCAGGAGTATTGTGAGTTCAAAGCCAGCTTCAGCAAAAGTGAGGCACTAAGCAACTCAGTGAGACCCTGTCTCTAAATAAACTACAAAATAGGGCTGGGGATGTGGCTCAGTGGTTGAGTGCCCCCGAGTTCAATCTCTAGAACCAAAAAATAAATAACTAGATAAAAATAAAAAGAAGCTTCTACTTCTGGCTGTCAAGTCGGTTCACACCAAGCCTCAGGAGGGTAATGCAAACAAAACAAAGAGCACCAGATACCTGTTTAAGGGTGTTAGAAAACTACTGGACCAGGGGGAATTTACAGGAAGAGGGAGCTGAGTGGCATTTGGGGCTGCTTTTCCTCAGAAGGGACTTGCTGAATGTAAAATGATGAGAGCTTGAGAAGCTGAGCAGAGCTTCCAGAAATCCCTGGAAAAGACCAGCTCTCCCAAGAACTGATGCCCGCATTCAAATCATTGCCATCCTCAGCTGGATTTAGGAGATCTGCCCTTAGCCTAGATAACAAATAGAAGCAAAAGTAAATCCTCTCTGGAAGAAGGTAATATTATTCAGAGCTTTAAATTATCTCTGCAAGTTTTCTCACACAATGTCTGGCTCAATTAAAATTAAAATTTTTTTTCCTTTTAGAGATTTAAAGGTTTCTTTTTTTCTTTCTTCCCTTCCATTTTTTTCTTTTGAAACAAAAATTGGCAGTCACTTTAAATCCAAAACTGCATGAGCATCCTTGCTGCAAATTATGATAGATAGCAGCTATGTGATTGATGGTACATTTTCTCCTTAGTACCATCTCAGTATAAAAAGCACATCAGTAACCATGACAATTACCCAATGGTCTATCCATCCCTTCAGGGACAATTTAAGTAAACATCTGGAACTATACCACTTATGGTGTGTTCTTATTCTAGAGAACAGTTACGGTGACATTTACGTATTTACTTGAGTCTATATTACATTATAATGTTTACATTATGGACATATTTGTAAGCTGAATTGTATAAACCCTCAATAGGAATCTGTGAAATCAAATCCCAATAAACCATCCACTCTTAATTTTTGCCTGACATACTTGGCCAAATCTGAATCTCTACCTATTTATAAAACCAGCATTGTAGAAACATCCCCTATTATTATAGATGTCAAGTAACTAAATAGTTTTCCATTTTATTTATTTGTAGCATTTTATGTCAAATTGAAGGAAAGCAAAATGTTCCTTAAAAAGGTAATAATATTCTTGTATCAGCCATTACAAAAGTTATATTGAATTCTGAAGAATATGAGTAAGAGAATATATTCTAAATCCATCTGCAACACAATTGTTGAAACTTCCTATAATTGATACCCACAGACTCTGAAAATCATGAGACTCCTATGGTCAAGGGATCTAAAAATAAGAAAGATTGAAAGTCATTTTTCTGAAATAAGTATGCTACTTGCCAGCAAATGGGGGCAAAATTTATTCATCAAGCAAATATTTGTTGAGCGTTTTCTATATCAAGCACTCTAGACCCCTTTAGTATTGATAAAATGCTGGGTACAAATCATGGCCTCAAGAAATAGTTGTTAAATAATTGGATACATGAAAGTAAACAAGGAAAACAGAAGGTTTCTTTACTGACCTCAAAGAATTTACAGTCAGTTTGGAAAACAAGAAAAAAGAATACAAATATGTATGATTTAATGTCAAAATGAATGCTTTATGATATATACTATGATATATCGGTATAAGTCTCATTTCTGGAAACATTTTGTAGAAAGAGAACTATAAGTCTGAGGATGGACAGAAAGGGAGAGAGAGACCAATTTAGAAATGATAGGGCCAGGAAGAGTGGCCAGTTAGTTTCAAGGCCAGCTTGGGTGAGTACAAATTTGTACTACGGGGTGCTTGTAGATAGATGGGGGATGGCCTGATAATGCCTGGAGCTTTGATTATCAGAATAAAATCCGCAGACCTTCTGTAGATAACAGGAACCCAGGAGAGATACTCCTACTAAGGAAACTGCATGACAAATTTATTGTTTCAGGGGAAATACTGGGTCACATAACATTGTGTGAACTGGAGTGTGAGTGGGTTGGAGGAGTCAGAGCAGTTAGGGGCTGGTTGCAGAAGAGTGATCATTGGAAAACAAGACTGGAACATTAGTAGTAGCTATGAAACTATCAAGGAAGAGCCACATGACAATGACCCCTGGGGATGGCTTGTGTTATTTGTCTTGTATTTCCTGTGCCCATCACATAGGCAGTACCCAACCAATAGCTGCAAGACTGGGTTACTTACTGACTTTCAGTTCTCTTAATTGAAGGAGAAGAAATTAAAGTGAGGGCTGGTGATATAGCTCAGTTGGTAGAGTACTTGCCTTGCATGCGCAAGGCCCTGGGTTCAATCCCCAGAACCACACAGGTAAAAATAAGTAAATGAAGTCAAATGGGAAGTTTTGGATCTGGTTGATTGATATAATCATAGTGCTACAGACAGAAAGATTTCAAGGGGTAAATGGTTTGGGGGAAGATGAGCCCATTCTGGATAGGGTGTATCTGAGCTGAGTTGAAGCAACTGGGTATAGAAGACCTTGTCGTGGTCTGGGGAAAACATGAATGCTAAGAGAACCTGCCTCTCCCCCAAAAGAAAAGAATTACAATTTAAAACTGACTTATGTACAAATATGGCCACTGAACTCTATAATCAGCAAGTTTCTTTTCTGCCAAAGGAGCTCATCTTCTTTTCATAGATTCCTGAGTTCATTCAGTACTTACCTAGAAGTAAGAGAACTTTGTGCCTGAGAACTTTGAAGCCTGGTTGCATTTCTACCTTCTTACCTGGTTGCCTTTACCTGAATCATGAGAGGTTTAAATGAAAGTCTTTTGGTTTTTGGTACTGGAGATTGAACCTAGGGGTGTTTAACCTCTAAGTCATATTCCCAGTCCTCCCACCCTTTTTAAAAATTTGAGACAGACTAAGTTGCTTAGAGCCTCTCTAAATTGCTGACACTGGCGTTGAACTTGCGGTCCTCCTGCCTTAGCCTCCTGAGTTGCTGGGATTATATAGATATGCCCACCATACCCAGCAAAAGGTTCTTAATCCGAGGTCCACGTTAGCAATTTTATAAAGCCTTCAAAATTGTGTGAGAAATTTTGAACATGTTCCTGAGAAAAGGATCCACAACTTTCATCAGATTCTCAAGAAGTCTGGGATGCCCCAAATGACTAAAATATTTCTAGGAATTCTTCTGGATTTGAGGTTCTGGTGGTGTTGGGATTTGATTACTTATTTCACCTTCCAAGTAGGCATTAGCCTAGACATTGATCTGCCTTCTATTCCTCCCTCCCCTTTAGATATTCTGGTTCTGAATTTGTGTGTGTGTGTGTGTTTTTTTTTTTTTTTAAATTTTATTTTGTTTTGTTTTGGTGAGATCCCATTGAACCTAGTTAAAGAGGATTTTAAGTAAAAGTTGAAAACGTCCTACCCATTTGTCTTCTTTTCTTCTTGGTGTCTAGTTTCGCTTACATATATCTTTACAAACTCAAGAATGTTGAGGTATCACCTCCTCTGCTTTTAAAATCATTTATTGAACCACAAGCCAATATACAGAATCATTTGTGGAATAGCTACTTCGATTTCAGTCTAAGAAATGATTCCTCTTCACAGTCTCTCCCTCTAATTTTCAGAAACTGATGGCTAAGCATTTGCTTGAGCATGACACTCAGAAATTTGAGATGCTTAAATTGAAATTAGACATTATATGAAACACCTCTTACTGGTTCTTCCCCGCTTCCTCTCCTTCACCCTTGAAAGCTCTTTTGTGAAGCTCTGGAAACTTCTGGTAAGCAGATTTTATCCCAGCAGAAGATCTTTGAGCTTTAGTAATTAGTCTTAGATTCCCTAAGTAACTTGCATGGAAATTACTACATTAGCTTTCTTCAGTAGTTTTCTAAAAGAACTGTTTTCATTTGTGTGACCAATTACAGGAGTAGTGGGTACACAGCAACAGTACTCAATTTTCATATTACCTTCTCATTTTTTCCCAGAAAGTACACTATTGTTATTATTTTTTAGTTTGTTTTGGACCCTCTGATACCATTCAATTTCATTAAACATCGTGTTTCAAAGATGTGAGTTGGAATCTGAAGCTGATTATTATCAATCAAATATTTACTGAAAACATAAGGGCAGAAAACAGTTCTATTATGTAAATGCACACCTTTAGGACTCATGCAAATGAGATACCTTTCAAATGACTTGTAAAACAGGTATTTGGTGCCCAATTACTTTGTTATGGATATCTATTACAAGGTAGCAATTTTAGTGAATCTCAAATTATTCCCTCAGGGTTGATTAAATTAAAATTTCTTAAAAGTTATACCTTACTGTTTCTTGTGTTGAATTTGTAAGCAAAGATCCCAATTTTATTTTGGTAGATACATTGATGTTCCAAAAATAACACACTGTATGATGTTTTCATTTTTATTTGAGCTCCTTGGGAAAAAAAAATACACTGTCAAACAAAATAAACTTATATACCATGTCATGTATGTTACTTTTTAAACACTACATTTACATTGTTAAAATAATGTCATTTAATGATTTAACATTGTGCAAGGTTAGACTCCTGCAAATAAGTAGATGGATAAGTTGATCAACATATCAGAAGAAATAATAGATCTGGAAAACCAAATTTAGTTTAACCAACAGAGATTTCAATTACCTTCTGAAATATTTCTACAAAAGTAATAGTTCTGTTTATTTCTTTAGCTATTTGTGAGCCTAGAATTTTTAAATTGGCCAACACTTCCTGAACAATATTCGTGTTCTAGGATTTTTGTCCTCTAGCACAGATTCTTAGAGAGAAGCAAAATCATCTCTGTTTCAGACTTTTTTTTTTTTTTTTTT